>NC_137270.1:10718671-10903399 GCF_053477335.1 Acartia tonsa | reverse complement strand
TGTCCATCAGTCAGTCTGTAGTACTGAACACAGTTAGTCTGTAGTACTGAACACAGTTAGTCTGTAGTACAAAGGTGGATTCTTAAAAAAAGTTTGCCCCACTAATCGCTTAGTGGGGCAAAATTGTTTTCGTGATAAATCCACCAAAATCACATTAAAAATCTACAACAACAAAAATCATAGAAGGGTTATGAACATAAGATTTTATTTAATTTTTGTAGATTTTTATGTGATATTGGAGGATTTTTTTACGAAAACAATTTTGCCCCACTAAGCGATTAGTGGGGCAAATTTTTTTTAAGAATCCACCTCTGAACACTAAATTTAATAGACTTATTAATGAAAAGTTATATTCACATAATATATAGGTACTTTAATAATACTTTGCTGCTATATTTTTTTTAAAATTTGTTGTTGTTGCGCTACTTTTAAACATTATACTTGTTTGATGAAAGTATGGATATATTCAAAAGAAACGTAGCAATCTTTTTTTACAATCTTTATCTATTTATTTTTAAGAGGGAGGGGACACTGTAAATTTTGCTGGTATCATGTAAACACGTCCTTACTTTAGTTGGCTTAAAATATTTGGTTACTTACTCGTTCAACCAATAATTGTATTCTCATTGAGGACGTTTTTAGATTTATCGATAATTGTCTTATCCCTTTCTGTCAAAAAAGAAGAAATATTAAAAAGTTGTGTGAAAAATTAAATGTGAGAAAGCGTGACTTGTAAAGTAGTTTCGCAACTTTTAAACATTAAAATGTGAGCCAAATAAACATGTCTTAAAATGGCATGCTTTGATATACACAAACGGATAATACTACATTTCATTTTTTCGCCTGTACCAAATGTTAAGAAAAAATGGATTTAATTAATCGTATTATATGTAAGCTTTTTTGTCTGTAGCAAAGGATCTCGCTAACTGCTGAACCGATATGGTTCTCCTTTACATTGAAGCTTCTTATAGGTCCAGGGAAGGTTTTTAACTGTTTCGGAGGAGGGTATATCATTATCCACCCTCCCAATAAAAAATGCGACCCCCCCCCCCTAAAAAGATTTTTTTCTTTTGAAACTTTCCCTCTCCCACCTTTAATGCCTCTAGAGGCTTCTAGTGGGCGTAGCCGCTAGTAAACAAATATAGGAGAGGGAGGGAATCAAATGGCCTAAGCCCTAAAACCATCCCAAGACTTTAATGTAACAGTAAAAATGGCATAAATCATTTATAGAGCTATGTGAAGACACCCATAAAATTGAGTACTTTATCGGTTCAGCAATTAGTTAGATCTTAACGGACAAACAAATCTTACTGCTTTATATAATAGGATGTACTGCTCATTTGAATCGTAGTTAGTAATATGTATAAATAGGATAATATGTAAGATTTATGAAACTACTAGGCTAGCTTTGTCTATTTATTTAGGATTTAGCTATTTGAGTTTTAAAACTTTTTCCGAACAGACGTAGGTAGGACAAACTATGTACATCTATAAATTAGCTTCGCTTATAACAAAAAGCCTTTAAAGGGGGGGGGGGGTTGGAGGAAGGGATTTGTTTTAAGGAGGGAGTGGGGGACATGGAAGGTAATTTGTCTCTGGGAGGTCTAACACCTTCACCCCCCCCCCCCTCCCCCCTCTATTGCATGGAAATATCATATCAATATGTAAGATATCATATTAATACTGCGCAGAGGTAAAGTAATAAGTAATATGAATGAATATAAGGAGCAATATGACCACATTAATGGTTAGAAAGTGTACATACTTTGATATGATATCATAATTTTATTTTCATTACATCCATATATCAGTCGGCAATAATTAGTTTAATTTCTTAGGCAGAGCTTTACCTAAGAAAAATTTCGTCGCTCATATTATTGGAATGAATTATGTATGACAAAATGTACAGAAAAATCTTCGTCTGCAAGAAATCCCTTTTAAAGTTGGACAGATTACTGTTCTAATGATTAACCATCTACGATAATAAATGTATTATTTAAAAAACAACTAGCAGTCAAGGTGCAGTATCTTAAAACAGAAGGTTTTAGTCAATTTATCTATTACTATTTTCCTTGGCTTAACCCTGCGGGATCGAAAGTGTAATGAAAACAATTAATAACAATGTTAGGTAAACAAATAAATGTTTATATATGTCATGTAATATGATTATTTAAAAGTAACGAAGCTACTCTAGAACTTTAGTATTTCCGTCTTTATACTACAATCATAAAAGTAAAAAAATGTCTTTCTGTCAGTAGCTTAAAATCTCGCCAAACGCTGGACCGAAATAGTTCTCTTTTACAAAGAAGCTTTATATAGGTCCAGGGCGTTTTATTACAGTTTGAGGGGGGAGGGGGGAGTATCCACCCTTTCAAGTCAAATAGCCCCTTGAAATACTACACCCCATACATTTTTTTTGTACTTTTTAGTTTTAAAACTAAAATAAAAAGTTGAGGATCGGCTTACCTATTAACTCTTTTCTTCTATTACCCTTTGAGGCCTATAGGGGCGAAGGCGTATCTATGAATACAGCCTATATAGATAAAGTATATCAATTTACCCACAATTAAAAGCAAACACACAAACACTATATTTAATAGCAGCCAAGTAAATCTCATTTATGCTACACATACGGACATACGGATTTACAGAGCAGCTTCGCCACTACAAATGTTCCTCTGTTTAAAACTTTAAACTATTAACAAAACTATATAACCCAGCTACCAAAACACAGCATTTTGATGTAAACACATTAGGACAGAGCAGTACAGAAAAAGGTTGTATTTACCCCCCTGGTAAAATTTTAGGAGCAAATCTACTTCTTAACTCTTCTCTTTGTATCTAAACCTAAGCAAAATTGTAACTAATTGTGATTAATTAAATCAACTATTAATCTATTTTCCAGAATGGCTTTGAAACCGATTATTATCCGTAGGATTAGAACCAGTTCTTAGCCATACTGAAAATTCATGTATAGCCTTTGTATTACACACAATTTTCCACGAATATTAAAATAAAGATCAAAAAATTAATACCAGTTTTGTTAAACCGTTTTGACCTTATAATTTTTTATTTTAATATCCTCGGAAAGCTGTCTATGTTGATAGCTTACGTTAAATATCTAAAAACTAAATTACAAGATTTTCAGAGATGCTTCAAATAAGACCGATTAACAAATTCTATATCGAAAAAAATCCTCAAACTTGAATTGTCCGAAACTAACTGGTTTTGACTGCATAAATGGCATATAGCCTATATATGCAATGTATTTATAAAATGTTCTTTCATAACTACACATTCTTCTTTAAGTAAATAGACATTTTTGCACCAAGTAACCCTTATATAAAACACAGAATAAACCGGTTTATTATTAAAGTCCCATTTCTTAAAGCTATGAATCCTAATAGATTTAGTTATTAGGTAAATTTTCCGATATTTTAAACTTATTATTAGCGGATTTTGTGCAATCGTAGGAACACCTTTATAACAATATAAAATAGAAATAGGAACGAGAGAGAATAAAAATGGGACTAAGAGATTTGAAAAGGTTGGGTTGGGGGTAAAAACGGCTAAATAAAAAGTGCAATTTTGTTGAAATATTTTAAAAATTAGTAAAAACAGTAAAAGTTGAGAAAGAGACCATATTTTTAGACAACGCTAAAAATATAAGTAAATAATTTTAAAGAATATGCATTAAATGTGCAGAAAATGCAAATACAATATTCACTTCATATTAATAGCGATGTTTTTAAACATGGAAAAAAATTGTATATTTAAAAGTCTAAGCTGATAAATCTTAGAACCAATGAGGTTGCTTTACAGGGTCTTTCATAGGTGGGGGTACAGCTATTTAGCTTTTTTCCTCTAGACTCTAAATTCTTTAACTTTGTAACAGAATCTGTCTGTGTGTACTTCAAGATCTCGGAACCCAGGTTCTAGGTTTTAAGCATCCACCACCCTTCCCCCTATAAAAAATCGTTTCTTTTAATACCTTATTTATATTACATAAAAATTAGCTTTTATGAGTTTTGCTGTATTAAAGCCACTTCTTGACTGCCTATATATATGTGATGGAAATTTGCAGATGCAAGTTCTAAGGCAAGTATTCAAAGGAATGGGACATTTTTTACCAAATAAAAAAAAAATCAAGGCAGCCAAATATATATTAGTCTTCTGTATTAGTATTATATCAACTTGAACAAGTCATAATAGTAAAGCTATCTCGCTTTTATGTCAGTTATGGACACTTTGTTGTCATTCTATATTTTATATCAAAAAATCTATTTTAAAAGGATATCAATATTGTGTAAGCCACAGTGACATAATCCAATGAGATAGATGTCTAATTGCATGATATTCGTTTCCTTTCCAGTTCTTTATACTAAAGACATTAAAAATTTCACCTTTTCAACCTCGTGATAAAAACATTAAGATCAGGGTTAAATCCTTGGTAATAATATACATAATTTATTTTTATAAAATCTATCTCTATCAGTTAGGGAGTTGAATCCATTTTTATAGAAGCAGAAATATAATCTATGATTATGGTTTGGACCCTCTAAAACTGTAATCTACCCTTCCACTTTCCCCTCTCTTGGTGAAGATATCTTCAACGCCGATACGATTTTTGAAATATAAGATTCCACTTTTGTCTCTCTTGTTGAAGATATCTTCACCAAGAGAGTCAAAAGTGGAATCTTATATTTCAAAAATCGTATCGGCGTTGAAGATATCTTCACCAAGAGAGGGGAAAGTGGAATCTTACATTTCAAAAATCGTATCGGCGTTGAAGATATCTTCACCAAGAGAAGGTAAAATAGAATCTTACATTTCAAAAATCGTATCGGCGTTGAAGATATCTTCACCAAGAGAGGGGAAAGTGGAAAGGTAGATTACAGTTTTAGAGGGTCCAAACCATAATCATAGATTATGTTTCTGCTTCTATAAAAATGGATTCAACTCCCTAACTGTCTATCCCTTTTTTCTAAAGCCTCGTGTTCGATTTAGATTTTGTGTATTATACTTTTTCCAGGGAAGAAAGGACAGTGCCAGTTCAAAAAATTTACAGCCCTTCTTTCCCCCCAAGTTTAACAGCTAATAAAGACAAAATTTTAAAAATAAGATTTTTGAGGAAAGAACGTTTATCTCAATTGCCTTGTACCCGAATTCTTGGCTATTCTAAAGGGGGTTAGCTTTAATGGTGCTTTCCTATTTAGTGCCAAACCATCCTCTTATGAATTGGAAATAATGGAGACTATACCCTTGGTCTCCTAACCCTGCGGGGCTATTCTAAACCTTATTTTCAATTTATAATAATATTATTAGGGTACGGAGTTTCTTTGGTCGTTACAAATCTGAACAGTTATTTATTGCATCGTATTATAGACAGCTTTCCGCGGATATTAAAATGAAAAATTAATTCAGTGTTGTTAGCCCAGAGTGGCCGAAGTCCCGGGCTAATATTCGTAGAAAACTGTCTGTAAGGGCTGAGAAGTAGAACCGGTTCCAATCCAACGGATATTAATCGGTTTCGTAGACATATTGGAAAACATTATCTTATACTTATTAATCAATTGAGCAAAGATTTTGCAAAATATCAAATTTAAAAAAATTAAAAAGAATAAAAAAGATTCAGGATTAAGAAGTCGATAAAACAATGAAATTAAATGTTTAACAGAAATCTTGTTGAAAGATGTAGGTTTGGATAGACAGTAATAAAATGCCGTTTCACGAAGTCATACGCAATGTATAGAAGGTGACACAAATTTTAACTCACAGTTTTCGCGATTGTAGAAAAAAAAACATTTTTATATCATAGCGAATTAGATAATCTTGCAAACAAAAATTATTAAATCAAACAGTGAAAACTGATTTGCGCCACTCTTCCAACATTGCGTATGGCCGCGTACAACATTTTATTTCTGTCTATCGTAGGTTTGACCGCACAGGACATGTTGAATGGTCGCGCAGAGGGCAGGTGCGAACTCCACCTTAATTGAACATAATAGAGTTTCTTAGAAAGAGAAACAAACAACCCATATTTATATCTACTTGCATCTTCGATACTTAAACCAGCAGGGACATTAAGGGATAAGACAATGGATGATAAATTCAAGTTCACGGACTTTTAGATATCTGCATAAGTGACGGTCCAAAATCTCGTCATAAATAAAGACGTTAAAGTGAAAGTAGTGGAAATAAGAAGACGTAAAAAGTCCCTCAAAAAATCATCATGTTACGTCATAAAAACGAGGGATTATCCATTTCTTTTTTGGGATTTCCTATCCTACTCCTCCTCTCCTCATCCATCATTTTTATGACGTCATTGAGGGACTTTCTTCGTCTTCTGGAAATAACTTAGCAGGCTCACTACCACATTTCCATGTCGAGTTAAGGCATCCAGACAAATACTGTGCAATTTATTGGTTGGTTGTCTGTAAGATATCATTGCTTATCAATACATTACATGAGTATTTATTCTGTATTGTTGTCCCCTTCTAGAAGCTTTATTTTTTGTTGCTTTTCTTAATAGCCAATAAGTGCATGCCTCGATGAACACAGGTCTTTAAAGTGTTCATTTAAAACAAAAAAAGAAATATTTTTAAATACTGAAAATATGTGGTGTTGGTATCTGACTCAGGGAGGAAGACATTGGGTTCTAAATTATACTGGTGCCCAAAGTTTTATAAAAACATTCTTTCATTCGTTAACTTTGAAACTTTGGGTACTTTATCTAATTGAATCTTGATAGCTATGTCCAATGTTTTAAAACAAAAATGACAACCTTGACACGGGATAATTTTATTCACCATAATTGGGATGTGTATCAAACCTTCAAAAAGAATGATTTCAATTATAATGGTTGGGATGATATCATAATGTGGATGTTCAAGTTAAAATTAGCTTAATTTGGAAAACACAGCTTATAAAAAGGAAAGAGAACTAGAAAGTGGTTTTGACTAATGGCCATAATTGGACCAACAACAGTAGGGTTAAACGTGTGGGGATAAAACCGCAATATTCTTTGGCCAATACAAAAAAATTTAATCTGCATCAGATGTTAATCAGTATGTCGATGTAAAACTAATAATTATATATAACTCTTACCTCAATTTTATTATTTCGTAAATATTGGAAGTCAAGATGGTTAAAAGAAATATATTTTTTTTAAAGTGTAAATTGGCTGAGTTAAACCCACATCAATGTTACTTGAAGCAACAGGCCCCTACTTTATTATATCCTTTCTTCTGTATGTCATTAATTCCTTTTTCATCATCCAATTGTTTTGTACCGTGGTTACAATAAGTTTTTTGTAAGCCTGTCTGTCTGTGATCCTATCTGTCTGTCTGTCTGTAACGACATTTAATTCATGTCAAATTTTGAAAGGGTTCTCTTCTGTTTTACAAACCTTAAGTGCCACACTAGAAGTCGAGACAACCAACTGCTATAGCAGAAAAATAAATTTATTGTAACAGGTGATCAAAAACCAAAATTGAAAACATTGGTAAATGATTTCTTTAGGGTTTGTAGTGTTGTAATTAAAGGACTCTTTAAAGAATTGATAATAATTATGTATGAAGAGTTAAATGTTCTTAGATTAGATATAGAAATTAGATTATATCCTGGATATAGCGTTGTTACTCAACAAAAAGTTTATGGTCGTACTTTGGTCAGACAGACAAACTGACATGTACATAGACCTAGAGATCTTATGGGATTATTTAATGAATTCTAAATTGATGAATACCGCCAATTACGCTAAACAAAATTACCCGTTATTTATGGTTATTAGTTGAAATGTTTGGACACCTGAGGTTTGTAATATCCAATCAGTCCCCAAGCTTTAAAGCCAACAAATGAGGATCTTGGGTATTATTTACAGTTCAATATCCCATCACTAACTATCCAATGAAATCATCATATATAGTGATTTATTGACGATATATGCAAAAAGTTGACTGTTTTATAATTGCTGAGCTAATTATTGACAAAAGTGATACTTTCTATCAATTAAGGAAATCGAAATAATCCCGAATGGTTCAAATTAAAGACAAGGACTAGAACGTTTAGAAAAAATTAGCACAGCTAGCTGCTAAATATGAAAACTAAAATATTTTGAATTTTCTCTTTACTAGCATATAAACTATACAAGTAACCAGTGTCTATTTGTCTAGCATTTTGTTGGTTTGTCTAGAAGACATTAAACATTTATCATTTTACTCATTTTATGATTTTTTTGTTATTTAAGTTCCATACCTTCTCTCATTTTTACTCATTTTTTTCAAGGGGTGTGATGCCATTGGTCTTAATCTTCCATGTCCTCATTTGGGAACCATCGCGCCAAGTCTGTCAGTCTGTCAAACTTATAAAGACATTGATTGTAGAGTAGCTTCATTCCTATAAAAGCTGGACGTCCGTTTTTCCGTCCACTTACTTCCTTTCCTTTATTCCTTCCTTTAGAGAAGATCACTTTAAATTAATTACAAATTACAATTACTTTTTTTTCACGAGTTCTAAGAGATAGGACAATAGATAATAAAGTAAAGTACATCCCTAAGAGATAGGTATATTACCTATCTCTTAAATGGCTTAAACGATCGGTCTACTATTCTAGAAAAGCTTTCCAATGATCCAGGACACATTTTAAGCCACAACTTAATAAATAAATTTGTGAACCAAGAGGCTAGAGGCGCTATATAAAAATAATTATAAGATATGATGGACGTGTCCATCAGGGATCTAAAGCGATAAGACAATGGACGATGAATTGATGTACATCCCCAATGATTATACATAAAATTAACCCTTATGTATATTATAATTAATAAATATGAACCAACCAATCAAAATTTAATACAAGTCCCCAAAGTTGTTAAGATAACAAATAATAAAACTTATTACAAAATGTTGGGAACTAGTGTAATAAAAAGTCTAATGTCCGCTCCTTCCCCACGTATTCATGTAAAGTTAGGAAGTATTAAAAGTAATTTGTAATGGTTGATTTCTTAATTTGATAATTTGGATTTCCTTTATTTTATTTCTGTTTTTCATCAAATAAATAGAAATGTAGTGGGACAAAGTGACTTAAAAATCTGTCATGTGACGTTATAAAAGGATGGATTAATTATATCTTTATTAGGGGTTTTCTTTTCCACTTCTCTTTACATCTCCCTTATTTTTATGACGTCACTTGGCTGATTTTTGAGTCACTTTGTCCCACTACATAGGATTATTTGGAACCATTTATTTAGATATGTTAGTTGTGAGCAATTCATTTTACATTAGATAAGGTTTTTATTTTACACATTGGGTTATAGCCCCGCAGGGTTATATCCTTACTTTACCATGATACGTATATCATTTTATTTTTTTTGCCTACTATATGACATCAATCGATATATTACTTTGATGTTGTTCCATAATTTCATTTTCAGCTGGCTAAAATAACGATTCCCTCTCCCCTCCTACTGAATGCACGAACTGACCAATAAATGAGGTACATACATAATAGCAAGCTAAATTGATTACAAATTTTCACCTGTCCATATATCCACGTTTATCAATATAACCATTATGCCACCAAATATAGTTTTCATTAATGACACATTGTCTATTTCATAAAAAAGCTTTGCTACTATTGAACGTTATCGTCCTTGTTCTACTTTTAACGGTCATGTTTTGAATTCCAACATGAACCAATCTCTATGGGACCCCCCTATTATGTAATGAATTGATAGACAATCTAATAACTTATAAGTACTGTGGTGTGCATTGACTCTTGCATATCATTAAATCCTAAACGCAATATTACAATGTAAAAGAGAGGGTGTTAAATTTTCAAAATCCGACAAAGTCAAAGGACAATTTGCGCTGTTGTAATAATATGAAAACCGAAGGAGGGAAGGTGCATTAGGCTATTTAATTCAATAGTCCCCAAAGTTTAATACTAACTTTTAACAACTTGGGGTCCGGGGACTTTTATTGTATTTTGAATGTTTAGTTCATTAAGTTGAGGGTCAAATCGTTTTAACCACTCATTGTAATATACAGAAGGTATAATTTTGTGTATTTGTTTAATTGGGGATTTAAAAAGATTTATCAGCCATTGTCTTATCCCTGATGATTTAATAATGTGTTTTTAAGTACGGAAGTTATTGGACACCAAGAACATGTCTAAATTATTAAAATCAATATTTCAATTAGATTAGATATTATTAAACCAATTTACAATAGTTTATACATATGTCACAAAATAGGATGGTTAATTTATCCTTTAGCAACGAAGCTACTCTTTAATTCGTTATGTTTGTATGTATTCTTGTCTGTTTCCAAACTTGTATCACTTTAAATGATTTTACTTTTATTTGTTAAAAATTGGGTTAGATTTCTTTCTTCAGCAAAGATGCAAGTAGTATTATCTATCCATTAAAGGTGAAATGTGCTATTAGAAATTAACAGCAGAATTTTTTTTGTGAACATTCTATTGGCCTATAAATATTTACTGTTCAACTAACTTTTTGTCTTTCCATTAATATATCGAAAACAGCTGGAGCGATATTACTGAAATTGTCAGTACTGGTCCAGGGCAGGGTTAGAGCCATTTGCCTCGGATGTGTGATGGTATTAGAACATACAATACCGCAAAATCTGAACCGCTAACTATTTTAAAAAGCACAAACTGCCTGTGCCTCTTTTTTATTACTCTTATCATGAAGTAACTCTGTAATATAATTTTGCTATTGCGTCTCTTTTGCGAACATGAAAAACTGCGCAGATCTGATAATTTGCAGAAGTGAATGCATAACAATAACAGATAGCACTAAAATAGGATTAAACCCATAAACTTATTAAAAATATATATAATGTCATCTGCGATTATTTATATTAACAGAATGTTAGGATAAAAGTATAGGTAAATTTAACTGAAAGAAGATTTTTTAAAGAGAAAAAGACAGAGAAATGGAAAAAAGAGAGAGGTAAAGAGATGGAAAGCGTAGAGAGGGAGAGAGAGACAGAAATATAGATAAAAGGAGAGAAAGAAAGATAGAGATATTTAGAGTGAAAGCAAAAATTATAGAAAAATCACTTTTTTGAACCATTTATAGAATACTTTTAGAGACTGTTAGTATTTTCCCTATCCCTTTACGGCTGATAAAATTTCCAATTAAAGTGCTTTAATAAACACACTAATACCCAAATAATTGACATAAATGGCTGAATTAACCCCCCTCCACAATCAAATTTATAAATCCACTTCCCCTTTTCCTCCCCCGCTCTTTCTCTGTGGGGCCTCGCTGTGAGTGTCATGTGTTCAAGTCGCGTGTCACCCCCTCCTCTCTCGGGGACAAAGATTAAGTAGAGTCCTGCAACAATTTTTTTAAATTTCACATTCTTAAAAATATGAATTGTTTTGTTTTAAACAAAACAAAAATATGAATAATATATTTGATCATAATAAAGGAAACAAACCTTTGGTTGACGAGGAGTGTCATTAAAGATCTCTGAAACGACAGATTATTCCTTTTCAGATCATTGGATAAATGGAGGTTGATTAAAACACTGTCCTCAAAACTAAATTATCAATTCTAAAGGAGAAAAGCAGAAACATTCAGGCTAAATAGAATAGACAATGAATTAATTTACGCACCCAACGACGAAAGACATAATTACCCCATCTTTAAATTAAATTAATTTGTTGAAAGTTAAATCCAAACCCAAAGTTATATATAAACGAAACTTCAGGTATTAGTGTATCTGGTAATTGTGTTGTATGACCCTACTCAGTTGTCATTTGGTCAATTTTGTCCCTTGGTATCGGATTTTATAATCTAATTAAGACTTGCGCCGCCGCCTCTTTTCAATATATACATCACCTGTCCGTTTGGCTGTAAGAGAGGCCTGTAAAAAAGGATTAGCATGGACAAGGGATTGGTTTTCTAAAAAAACGAAGCCCAAATCCTCTAATAAAAAGTAGTAAGGCAATAAAATTAAAGATACTTTTCAGACATCAATCATTGATTTTTAAGTTTTTATTTTCATGATTTAATTAAGATATATAAATTATTTTAATGGTTTTAATTTCATATATGTTATCAAATGAGAAAAAACCAATATTAAGCTTCACTAAAAAACTCTAGAGTGATCGTTTCAGTCATTTATAAGATATTACTGAGCACACATACACACTAATATATCTAACTACTTTACAATATAGAATAATTATTCCTGTCCTAAATTCCATTAAAAAAGAATTATCTGTCCCCAATTAAAGTGGCATATTTTCAATATTTTACGTTATTATTTATTTAGTTTAAGTTTAAAGGGAGTGTGGACGTAAAAATTTCTCATCTGATTATCAAATCTTAACATTTTCTAAGCACATTTCACTACACTGATCAACCAAAAACGTCCTAATAACAAAAATATCCAGGAATAATGCCTTGATTTTATGATATTTTGGGAGGGAAAAAGGAAAAAACAGGAAAAATCTGAACATTTTTATTTCTTATAATGTTTGTAGGGATATTTAACGTGTCATATATAGTTGAAACAATTTACTTACTGTTAAGGATTTATTTTATGCTATAAAATTGCCAATTAGTTTTTTTTATAACGTAGTAATTAGGTAATAAAGACCTATTTTAAATTCGTATTATTGACAAAAAAATACCTCACTGTCTACAAAGGGTTTAATCTCATAGGTTATTTAAAATAATAATATCATTTTTTATTGTGTTGGACAATAAATAACCCACTTTGGAGAATTAGTTTACACTTTTATCAGACTGTTCATAAAGAAATATTGCGTCTTTATTTTTTACAAATTTGTAATTAAAGGTGGGCGAGAGATGGGCCATCTAAAGTTAATTGGATAATAATAAAAAACCTGTTTCTGGCTTTGTTATTGTATTTGGTTTTCAATAAAAAATATTGCTTATTTTATCAATTTCTAAGTAACTATACATTGTTTTAAAGCAAGGATTATGTTAAAAGTCAGCTTAACCGTTAGGAAAAATCTAGAACTATGTGAAAAAGTTTAATTTTAGCTATAATGGGAGAAAAAAGCAATTTAATGCACATTTTATATAATACGGAAAATTTCTTCCTTTCCCTGTACCTTATAAAAATCGTCGGAAAAAGCCGTTTTTTAAGCAAACAAAAGCGCGTTTTGCTCAATCTGTGAGATATTATGAATGAGATGATGTTAAGATTTGATATTAAGATGAGAAAAATTTACGTTCACAGTCCCTTTAAGTAGCGACAATTAAATGTTATTTGTTTAAACTGTTTTTAACCTATTTTTAAAACATATATCAAAAATATACTATGACACCAGTAGAATTAAACTGCAGAGCCTAAATTTGAATTAAGTCCCCAATAAACTTTTTTGAGGGGATTTAAAAATTAATTTTACTGTTGCTGTGGTCTTTTTTGATCAGAGCAAAAGATCTTTTTTTATTTGGGTAAAATTCGTAGCTTTTAGAGTGTTTTGCTTTAAATATATAGTACTCTGGTATAGAGTAAAATTAGGCCTTTTGATATCATCTAAATTCATTCATTAAAACTTAATTCTTTACAATATATCAATGAATTAACTTTATCGTGCTTGTTTTCCATCACTTATTTAAAACACAAAAAAATTGGCTGTAAAGGGTTAAATAGTGAAAGATGGCAACAAACGTTTACACAATACAACAAATTTTTTTTGTCACATATACAAATATGATAAAATATAAGATTATTCAAACTTATTTTTTTGAATATTTTTAAAAAGCATGTATCTTTTATGTGTATAGTTTTCATTCTTTTCATTTTAATTAAATAAAAATTATTTAACTACATTGGAAATAAGTCACTTTGTGAAAACACTCTTTTTTGAATTGTAAAAAACTGAAATGAAACTAGGCTTCTAATTGGTTCAGACTTCAGAATAATATGTTTTATTTTAATGTTAAATTTCTTCTATATAAATTATTGTTTTAGAAAAAAATTATTTGCATCGAACAGAGTAGAGTTTTTATTATTGTATTGATATAACTGAATCACATCAAATTGTTCTGTAAGAAACAATTTAACCCCAAACTAAAAAATGCTTTTGCTTCCATCAAAATGATCACAGCAACATATAAAATTGATTTTTAAATCCCCCAAAAAAAGTTTATTGGGGACTTAATTCAAATTTGGGCTCTGCAGTCTGATTCTACTGGTGTCATAGTATATTTTTGATATATGATAAAAAAATAGGTTAAAAACAGTTTAAGTAAATAATACCATTAAAACGGCACGTTAGAATGTTCATCATTTTCATAAATGTTTTGCATTAGGTTTTAGTCTGTTTTTCGTTTTCTGAAACATATTCAAACTTTTATAGAAGACAATGGTAAAAATCATTTCTCTAAAATCGTAATCGGAGGAAGGACCAACAAATTAAGATAATTGAACAGGAAAATATTTACAAGAAATATCAGATGCTTATGTTAAATAGCACCCGGAGGGGATATATGATTCTGACAGACAGACGGATAGTTAAAATCATAGAGTAACTTTGCAGTAAAGTAATAAGGAGATATGGTTGGAAAAAAAAAACTTCATTTACTTAAAAGTTATGCCTAATGATATTTCTATAATGCAACGGAAAAAAAATAAATAAAAGATATCTTTTGACTTATAATATAAGGCAGATAATTTCAATGTGTTGGCGGCAGCACAAGAGGTTCTTATTTGTTCTTTAATTACCTCTTGAGGAAAAAATCCCCTAGAGGCTAGGGGCGAAGCCGCTAGTATAATATAATAGACAAGAACAGTTTAGTCCAAAAGAAGCACATTTTATAAAAACAAAAAAAAGCTAGCACTAAAAAACAGGAAGCTTACTCTATTCATTTAAGTGTTGCCAACATTAGTCAAACATACTTTTTTTTACATACATAGAGTAGTCGCTGTAAACTAAAAAATTTGAATTTTGTCGTTTTTAAAAAACTCCTTTCACATGTTAAGAGCTAAAGGAAACGGATATTTGTGGTTTTTAGGTAACACTAACAAGTCAACCATATCCTATATATATATACTAGAGTTGGCTCAATATAACTATATCGCTATTGGCTAGTTTTCTATAAGTACATATCTATTTATCTATTTCTCAATAAATCAATTTTCCTCCCCCGCCATTACTATCCAAAAGAAAGAAGTAAATATTTATTAATTTAAATTATTTTAAAAAGATTTTTTCAATTATATTTTTTTCACATTACCATCACCAAAGGGTTAATATGATTAACATTTTAGTTTTAATATTTTAACACAAAGGAAGTGTCGCCACAATCGAATTCTTTTAAAATACAGTTTTCTTAGATTTACTCTATTATGAACGTATATTTTTTATTTATGAAATAAGGATTAGATACTTCAATGTAATTCAAATATCTACATGAAGTGAAAAACTTAATTCATTCCATAAACAAATAGGATAAAGGTCTTATCGCTTTGGTCAATGAGAGTTTAATGAGGATTATTGGAGCACTATGAGTTTTAAACACTTTACCATTGGAAGACTCGAGCTCATCTATAGACGTTTATTTCCTATATAGATCTGTCATGGATCTTGATGCAATAAAGCAGGCTGTTTTGTAAATGTTAAAAATCGGAAGATTTCATTAAATAAAAGTAATCGCTAATATACTTAGTTAATAAGTTTTTGTGTTACAATAAAGATCTAGCAAACGGGTTAAGTGTCTCTTTTTAGGACAGCTTGCTATTAGACAAGGGTATATTTAGGTTATTTTAAGGTATGGGGCAAATCAACCTAACAGCCATGTTCCCGAAAAACATTTATTACCTTGTTATAACTTCATTCGGGGCGGAATTCTCCTTTGATTTCAGGAGATTATCTAGAGAATTCAAGAGCATCATCCGCTTGTAATGAGAAATAACACTTCAACGCCCACTATAGAATAGGAGACAAATCCAACTGACAACCAACCGCTTGATTGCACGACCTTTTTCTATTGGACCTAACTGTGAATGGTAATGATTTCCCCCTTGTATGAGCCAAAGCCCTCTCCTACTCTCACCGTAAATATCACTGGCCAGACATAGCAGTATTTGGTTCCTTCGTTAACATCTCTAGTATGCCAAAGACACCTCACACGCCTACTGCGGGTTGTGTTTTCATTATATAATTTTAACTAATATATTTAAATTCTAATCAAAAATATACGTCGAATCAAAGTAAAAGAATATGCTAAAATCTTTAATTCTTACTATATAACAGTACTACGACTATTATAATACAACAAAGATTGGAATTCGCCGAAAATAAATTTGCCATTCTTTGCTGATTTTATAATTTTATTCGCGAAAACGAAAATTCAGTCGAAAATCCTTAAAATTTAGCAGTTAAGCTTTCAAACGAGAGAAGTTTTTTTAAAGAATTTAATAATATAATACAATAATAAAAAAGATAGGAATTTTTATATATAGAGAGAGAGAGATTGATGGTGATAAAGAGAAAGGGAAAAGGAAAGTGAAAGAAGAAGAGAGAGAGATACAGATGTGAGATAGAGAGACAGAGACAGAAAAAGAGAGAGACAGAGCACGAAAGAGAAAAAGAAAGAAAAAGAGAGGTAAAAGAGAAAGAAAGACAGACAGTCACAGACAAGTTAGGAGTAACTTTGTCACTTAAAATAAAAAAAGGAAGGAAAAATGTTATCCAGTTCAATTAGCTAGGTATACCAAAATTTTTTTAAAATGGCAAAAATTTCGCCTGAACTGCTTTTCTCAAATACCAATCAAACGCAATTTAAAATGTGCAAAATTTGACATTTTTGTGCTAATTTTGAAATTTTATAAAAGCGTAGCTCTTATTATTTTTTTAGGGTTTCTAAACTCCAAGATTTTTATCTATAGGATAAAATCACACACAAAGTAGTAAGTAAATCATAGGCAATGGTTAAAAGTATGTTTCAACCAATTAATCAAGATTTGATAAAAGTACCCAAAGTCTTTGAATAATGAGAAAATGTTTGAATAAAACTTTGAGTACTAGTATGATTGCCCAATTACCCCACCTTCCTGGTCACAGTTTATAAACTCGTTCTTCTATTCGTTGGATTTTAAATCTGAATTTGCTAACACAGTGTCCTCATTTTTCAATCAATAATTACTATGAACGTGAACGTCCTTGCTTAAAGTTCTAAAAAAATGGGTGCATGCTTGAAAAGCCTGAGAATTTTGAAATTATTGGGTTCCACAAATTAAATGGCTAAAATTTTCACCTTTCACTGAATTTTAAATCACAAAGATCAATCAAGAAAACAGGAATGAAAAAATGAAAAGTTGCATCCAATGAAAAATCAAATGTTTTCTTCTGTTAAACATAATAGTTATTTATCGCATTGTATTATAGACAGCTTTCCGCGTATATTAAAATGAAAAATTAAAGGATTGAAACCATTTTATGATTTTTTTTTACTATGCGTGAAAATTGTATGGAATGCGATGCGATGCATGATTTTTCAGTAAGGCTGATTTTAATCCAGCGGATATTGATCGGATTCTAAGCCATACTGTAAAATCGTATTATTTTAATACTGAAGTCATAATGTTGTTATAAGAATGCTACAATATTTCATCAGTGAGATTGGTTAAATATTGTCTTAGATTGTAAGTCAGATATAGTCTCTTTTATGCAATGAATAAAAACTACAATTAAAATTTAAAATAAATTTCACATCATGCATTATATATATTAGCAATCACCCCTCTAATTTTGACATAAAACATAGGAAAAATAAAAAAGAATACACTGTTTAATTATTACAATTGCTATCTTTAATGTAGTTTATAGAGTAGCTTTGATTGAGAGAGAGAAAATTATAATGCTAAAAAGATCACTAACATTTATCTTAATATCTGTACTATTTGTACAAATCTTAGGCCAGAAATATCTCATTTTAAAATAAAATGATAATAGTTATTTCTCGTATTCATTCGAATCCGGTGGATACGAACCGGTTCTCATCCATACGAAAAAACTATGTCTAGCATCGTATTATATCCAGCTTTCTACGAATATAAAAATGTACAATCATAAGATTAAAAACAAAAAATTTAAAGGGAAGCCTTACCCCCTTCCTCCGCCTTCTAGTACCCCTAGTGCAATCTAGTGGCGTAACCGCTAGCATTGATACTGTACAATACTGTACAAAAACGTAAAAAAAGTTGTGGGCCGTGAAAAGGGTTAGTTTAACACTAACCAAAATTAGGAAAAGTTACAATTGAAATTTTAGGCCATTTTTGGAAATTTTATTGAAAATATTGGGAGAGGTAACATCTTTTCCAATATGGCTTCGAAAGTGATTTATATCAGCCATACCGAAAAACCCTTGTATAGCCCTTATTACAGACAATTTTCCATTAATATTGAAATAAAAATCCTAAAATGCATAAATAAAAGTTTTATTATCCCGGGCCCCTCGGGCTAAAAAAGACTGCTTTTTATCTTATTATTTTTCATTCTAATATCCGAGGAAAGCTGTCTATAATTGGATGCGATACATAACTAATCTAAAACTGTAATAACATGTCTTCAACAACAAAAAAATCAAAGCATATCTTTCATATATTTTTCTGTGTGTCAATAAATCTATTCATTTTCTATTTATTAATCGCTCTTTTTACCAATTCCTTTTTTTATCTGCCTATCTAATTATTCATCTATCTAAATGTTTGGCTATCTTCTGTGAATCTGTCTAATGTCTTACTATCTGTATATTTGTCTATTTATCTAACTACATATTTATGTATCTGTCTATCTTCCTAATTATCTACCTATATCTCTGTATATCTATCAGTAAATATATCTGTCTTTCAGTCTATCTATTTGTCTAACTTACTGTTTTTATATCTTTCTGTCATTCAAACAGTCGAATAATCTTTCTGTTTTCTACCGATATAACTCACTGACAAATATAATAACATGGAATTCTACACAAAAATAACAGTAGCGAAATACACACCTTAAAATTCCTTAAAAATTTCACTGTACTTTCTGATTAAACAAAAGATGGTCATTAAACTTGTATAATGTGGTATTCGGCAACCGTGAGCCATGCCTATGGCACCCCTGATCTGGGGTTCGGTGGAGGGTCAACGGCCCTCCCCCGAGTCCTGGGGAAGGGGTCTAGTGACCCCCTCCCTACGATTAGAATTAATGATTGAATCTGTCATGTTTATTATGGTTAACTGTATTCTTAATTCTCCCCCACCCTTTTCAGGGATGGGGGATCATTATTGCCCAAACTGACCATTGTATATGTATTATTTATGCTTTTATGTTATGATTATTTATTCCTATCCATGTTATTATTGTTTGTTGTATATAGCTTCAGTATCTTTTAAACCTTCAATAAAGTGACAACTGAAATTAGATGTTGATCATTATCTAGTGAAAGCTAGAGAAGCGTAGCTTCTCTATAGTAAGGTGTCCACGTCTGTCACACTGCCGTAATCTAATTGAACTCCGGTGTCTGCCATTTATCCTCGGCGGATACCACAACTTTGGTGACAGCTGTGTGAGATTACGGCGAACCACAAGTGTAGAGCAGACGCGCATCTGAGGCTAAGGTACTCCCAGCAGTGAATCTGGCAAAACTGACGCAAGCAACCTGAATTACCCACCCTGGACAGCAAAGTTTAACTCTGCATCCGGCAGTTGTGGAAGCGAGACAGCGAAATCCGACGAATAACCGCGAGCAGCGCTGATATCTAACGGAGAATTGAGCGCCAAAAGGGCTGAAACAGGCCTGCGGACCGGCTGAAACAAGCCAAATAAGTGTAAACGGCTGGAAATAGGCCAACTTTACTGCAAGAAATAGCAGGATCCGAACCGGTGGCGCTAGCAGGACGGGACATTCCCTGCCGCCATCAGCCGGATTTGGATCAGCGGCGCTAGCAGGACGGGACATTCCCTGCCGCCGATAGGCTGAAACATGCCACATAGCTGCAAGCTGCGAGCTAACATACGAGTGTAGTGCACCAGAACAGAGAAAAAACTACGTCAACTCCGAGTATCCTGAGAAGCTACAACGCAGCCACCCATCTAGAAAACAGATATTATATCACATTTGCAGGGATTACCACCCTAGTGTGATGACCAAACAATAGATTTATGAGCAAAGCTTGGCAAACAAATTGTTGTGTTGTGATAAATCTAAGAATAGAACAGGCTTGGATTATTGTGTATTGTGATAACAGCTAAAAATAGAACAGAGTTGGTAAACAAATCTGTTATGCAATTGTGATAAGGACAAAAATAGAAGCTAGATGTAATATAATAAAGACCCTGATATACAATCAAAACAATCTCAAGCCCACAGCACAACAACAATACACCCCTTATTCCAAGGGAAGGGGAGGGGCCCCTCTCCATTGAAGGCAAATACAATCAGGGTGATATAATAGATAAGCCTAGGATTAAGAAGAAAGGCCCTATTACACCAGCACACAGTTACCCCCCTCCCTCACAGGGGGAACGGACGGAGTTACCCCCGTCCCCTCACGCGCTTCCCCCTTCCTACCCACACTAGACTAAGTCCGTCTGTAGTGTGGGGCTAGCGATCGGACACACAGAGCGCCATTCACGGGTAGCGCAACAGAGTGCGGAAAATATCATAAATCCAACGGACGAAGCGGACCAATGAGAGAGCGAGTTGAGGGGTGAGAGCGCGTTTTCCCCGTGTGCGCGGATTTGACGGCGCGGACGCGCGTTACAAGGACAGGAGATTCCACACACACACACACACACACACTCACACCGGAGCGGAGCTACTCCATAGCATTTAACAGGGGTATTTTAGCAAATAAAGAATTGCAAGTTTCTTTCCTTCTAGCTCTAGTGTGATAAAGGAAAACCCAATCAGTTCCTGACAGCAGTTCAGACCCTCAACATCTATCTACCTCTACCAGCCTACCCTACAACCTCAACACCTAACTAGTGATAAGTACAGCTAAGTTATATCTTTGCAACTAAACTCCCAACCTAGTGATACAAACAGTGTTGGCTGTTAGGCTAGGAAGCCTCAAGTGACAAACCATTCATTTTAGTACTGTATAACTTTGTGCCCGCCGTTTCACCGTTGACCCAATGGACCAGCATCAAGCCCCAGGAGGTGACCAAGCCCCAGGATGGCTCCAGGATGACCCTCAGCCGGCCCCAGCCGAGTACCGCAAGCTGATGCTGAGCAATCTGCCGGAGTTTAGAGGGCCGCCCAAGCAATCCTGGTCGGCACATATCCGCAGACTTGAGATGTCATGGGCGGCTTACCGCGTGCCACCTCATGATTCCCTCAACCGCCGCAACGCCCTACTACTGTCATTGGTAGGGCAAGCGGCGGAAATGGCGTCCCATCTGTTTGGCGAGGCAGGCCAAGCCTTGACCTACGAACAGGTCAAGACCTAGTGTGAATTGCTATTTCGCCCTGCTTTTGAATCCCAAACGCTTAAACAAGCGTTTAGGGATTACAAGCAACACTCGACAGAACCTATACAAGCGTACATATCAACAAAGTGCGCCTTGTATAGGGACGCCTACAACCATGAGGATCTTGAGTTGTTGGTGGACGAATTAAATCGTGGAATTCGTAACGCCAATGTAAAACGCCTCATGATGAACCATGAAATTACGAGTGTACCTGAGTACACTCGTAAGGCCATGTTCACCGTGACCATGGTTACTAAGCAGCTGAAGGAAGGTGTGTGCTTAGTGGACTCGACCGACGGGCTGACTGGATCTGCCTGCATCCAGTTGCCCCAATATGACGAGTCGGAGCCAATGGAGATTGGCTCCTTGGCTCCGGGTCTCCACCAGATGGGGAAGGTCGCTCCAGATGACAAGGTTCCAGGCCGCTGCTACCGCTGCCAGGGGAGAGGCCACCGAGCTCGAGACTGCCCAACGCCTGTGGAAGTTAGCCTAGAGGAGAGACGCACCCAGCCATGCCGTGACCGTTCTGCCAAGTGTGAGCGTTGCCACTATGACGGTCACACGGCAGCCGATTGTAGAGCTGACTGGGCCCAGGTAGCCAGCCGCAGGCGCACCGCCGACAAGGGTGCCCCTCCAGGGAAGCCCAGCAGAGTGGCCCATATGGAAGGGAGCGCGCCCCCAGCACCACCACAGCAAGCAGCCGCCCCCAGAGCTGCGGACCGAGCCGATGGGATGCCGCAGTTCGGGACTGTCCCAGCTAGGATCAACGTACTGGGCGGCGCGGCTGAACCCAACCGGGTTGGCCTAGGCTTCAGTCTTAACCATCTGGGGCCAGAGCTGATACAGCCCAACAACATAGCCGAGCCAGAGGTGCTGAGGCCCCAGCCTTTCAGCCTCAACATGATGGAACCTGCCCGACTGAGCCTACCCAGCAAGAGTGGAGGGGCGCTGCCCAGCGTCCCTGAGACGGTGTATGGGGAGGTCCTGGCAGCCGCCGAACGAGAGAGGCAGGAGGTGCTAGCCAGCACCTCTGCATCGATGTATGGGACGCCACCCGGCGTCGCCACCTGGGATGATGGGGGGGTGCTATCCAGCGCCTCCCACCTGGTGCCTGGGGCGACAACCGTCGCCGCCACCGAGATACCTGGATCCTGGAACGAGCCAGCCTCCAACCTGATGTCTGGGGCGACAACCGTCGCCGCCACCGAGAGACCTGAGTCCTGGAACGAGCCAGCGGTCCCAGAGGAAGGGGTGACACCCGTCACCCCCAGTCAGCCAGCGCCACCAGCCTGCAGGGAGAGCCCAGCTACATGCCAGCCAGCGCCACCAGCCTGCAGGGAGAGCCCAGCTACATGCCATCCAGAGCCCCCTGCCAGCCAAGGGAACCCAGCTGCTCAACATCAGGATAAGTTGAATTTGTTAAATGTGTTGTATCCAAAATATTGTAAACACCCAGCCTTGCCTGTGCCCCCTGCACCTGAGGCTGGGGAGATTGAAATTTGGGAAAATAAGGACTTGCCTGTGCCACATGCACCTGAGTTCCTAGGGCAGGGGAGGGCAGTGAGTAAGGGCGAGCCTGTGCCACATGCACTTCAGCCCCATGCCACTGGGCATGCTTTGGACAAGGGAAGGGAGCACTTAGGGCTAGGGGAGCCGACACCCAGGCAAGTGCCAGTCGCTTGCCAGTCTGTCATTGGGGAGGGTATCGGGGTGCCTCGGCCGCATACAGATAACGCTCAATGGAAACTTGTATCTAGCCAGGAGCAGCCCAGCCGTGTCCAGTCCCAAGAAGCAGCCGTGCCCAGAGCTGAAGATCCCCAGCCGCGTGTACGAGGAAGATGGTTGCCTGGAAGCCTCTCCCATTGGTGGATGGTCCTGTGGGGCCTCCTGCTGGCAGCCGTGTGGCCTACAACCAGCTACGTCCTGGTGGGGTGGGACTGTGCCAACCCCACCCATGTCACGTCTTACAATAAAGAAAAGATGTGTAACACGGAGCCCCTACACCAAGAGGTGCCCCTGGGCCATGAAGTACACGTCCTGCAGCAAGTCAAGGTGAGGGAAACCACCGGGTACAGTTGTCAACTCACCGTGTCCCAGTGGACATTCAGGTGTGGGGTATGGGGTCACCTCAAGGTGACCTCGGTCCCCACCCTCATGAGGCCAACCAAGATAGACCCAGAAGCGTGCCGAGACCTGGCCAGGAACCGAGTCTACACGTTGCCAGGCAAGACCCAGCCACTGACGTTCCAGCTGAACCACCCCCTGTTCTTCACCATCGACATGGTGGGCGCCCTCGTCAACAGCCCCGAGGGGGTGGGTTGTGAGGGGGAGGACGTCCACTTTAAGGGCCAGCTATACCGCAACGAATTAGTGCTCCAGGAGCGACGGCTGCTGGTCAAGGAGGAGACCTATGTGGTGGAGGATGGACGGGTGGAGTCCCAGTCTGACCACTTGACCCTAGAGTGTCCCCATTCTGAGCTGTCCTGCATCACTGGAGAAGCAACCTACGTGTGGGACCACCTGGGGAGAGATTGCCCCTTGAGGCTGATCCGCAGCCTCCAGCCCAGCCTGGTGATGGATGCATATCTGGTTGACCATCAGGCTCAGTTTTTCATCAACATGACCAACCCCACCTCGATTGTGAACTGCGACTTCGAGGCCCATGCCACAAACCATCCAGCGCTGTTCGTGGCAGCTGACCCAGCCGCGGCTGCGCTGCCCAGAGTGTCGGCCCGGGATGTTGACGTTCCCCTTCAAGCACAGATACATGCAGGTTATATTGGGTTTACCCTGGAAACGCGCATGAAAAGCACCGCAGCAGAAGAAGTGGCGGCCAACTGCTGGAAGCTCCAGCAACTAGACCCGGCCCACCCGGTGCGTGTCCAGGGGAGCACGTTCTCGGTACTGAGGGGAGACATCCTGCTGCAGCTGACCTGCCAACGTCACAAGTACGTTGTCCGCGAACACAAGGAGTGTTGGGACAAAGTGCCAGTAGAGCCCACAGGTTTTGTAGACGCTGTGACACGGGTATACAGTGAACACGCCACCAAGATTCCCTGCTCCTCCACCTACCCCCTGACTGTGCACGCGGAGGAAGGCTGGATAGAGTTAACCCCCGCTCCCAAGAAGAGGCCACCCCCGCTGGATACGCCTAAGCAGTTGTTGACAGAACCCTTAGATGACTTCAGTTCAGGTGGCTTGTATTCCCAGCATACAAGAGTGCCATGCTGACCGGCCTATCCTATGGCTCCTGCGTTCAGCAAGGCAGCTGTTCGGCCACAGGAGACCATGGGATAGTGTCCTACAACATTGACCGACTGGCGGAGGAAGGAGAGGCAGCCCTGGATGTCTGGGCTGGATTTAGACAAGCCATCCACGAGTGGGGAGATGGCGCAGCCATACTGTGTTTGCTGTTGTTGATCCTCAAACTGCTGGGGGACCTAACCATCATCTCCCTGGCAGCCGCACAAGGAGGAGTCCGAGCAGCCCTGAATGCGATATCACAAGTGTTCCTGTACCATCCAGCTTTATATAGGAAAGCGCTGGCTAGAGCCAGGCTCAACCATGCCAAGTCCCGGGACTTTTCAGTGGACTGGGATGCCATTCCCATCGGCAGGGAAGCAGCAGAGGAAATGGTGTCTATGAAATCCACTGACAGCGGGCATGACCGCCCAGGTAGGCCAGGACCGCCCTCTGGCAGACCCCGCGGCCCCTCAGGAGGACAGGCCGCTGCTCAGACGATCAACCTGACAGCCAGTGCCCCAGCCGCTGCCAACAACAACCAGCAGGCCCCACTGCTGACTGTTCCAGCAACAACTGTGCCACCAGCAAACCTGATACCTGCCGGCGCTGACCAACGTGTCCAACCCAAGCCAGCCTCTGCCTTCTATCCCACATTGGGAGCCCACCAACCTTAAGAAGATACTCACCACTAGGATTCCATTGAATCATTATCGTTTGTATATATTTTAGCCCTAAGGAGCGGGCCGAAGGCCTCAACCACTGTCGGAAGTCTGGTAGGGAAACCCCCTCCCAGCCTTCCGAGGGGAGAGTTGTGGTATTCGGCAACCGTGAGCCATGCCTATGGCACCCCTGATCTGGGGTTCGGTGGAGGGTCAACGGCCCTCCCCCGAGTCCTGGGGAAGGGGTCTAGTGACCCCCTCCCTACGATTAGAATTAATGATTGAATCTGTCATGTTTATTATGGTTAACTGTATTCTTAATTCTCCCCCACCCTTTTCAGGGATGGGGGATCATTATTGCCCAAACTGACCATTGTATATGTATTATTTATGCTTTTATGTTATGATTATTTATTCCTATCCATGTTATTATTGTTTGTTGTATATAGCTTCAGTATCTTTTAAACCTTCAATAAAGTGACAACTGAAATTAGATGTTGATCATTATCTAGTGAAAGCTAGAGAAGCGTAGCTTCTCTATAGTAAGGTGTCCACGTCTGTCACACTGCCGTAATCTAATTGAACTCCGGTGTCTGCCATTTATCCTCGGCGGATACCACAATAACACCATTGTTTGAGAGTACAATTACATTCTGTAATAGCCTGGAACTCTATAGTTATACTGTAAATTAAAAATATCTTTAAACCCAACTTTAAATTTATTTGCAAGTTCTAAATTTATTGACAGTGTGCAGATAGATAGATAGATAGATAGATAGATAGATAGATAGAAGGATAGATAGATAGAAAAAGTTTTAAAAACCAGGAGATAATTTGATAGAAAAAAAGAAAGAGATAAAATAGATCAGGAATTACAACTTACAAACATTAAATAAATCAAATAGATTAAAAGCGAAGCTTTTCTTTAATTAGGGTCGGTCCGTCCGTCCGTACGTCCGTCCGTAACGGATAGCTTTTTTCGTTTAGGCAGGTTAGAATTATTCTATCGATTTCAAACTTTGCATGGTGATTCCTTTAGTAGTTAGGTACGATTTAGAGAGCGTAGCAACTCTATAATCATAACCAGAATGTCCGTACGTCCATTTTAAACATGTTGATTTTTTACTTTTTTAACAACAAATTTTTATGTGATCTAATCATCCGATTGATCTGAATTTTGGTATATTGATTCCTGGGACAACAAAGTATAATGTTATAAGAGAAGCAACTCTATAATCAAGTCCTAAAAATGTAAGTATGTCCATAAACATTATCCTGTATCAAGCAGTTTTTTAACAAATTTACTTAGAATTTTACATTGACTCTTATACATTTATATTCTGATTATTCAGTTCTGACACTATACAACTATTAATGTCCGTTTGTCCTACCGTTTCAGTGCTTCGCGTTTATGGATGTTGTCATCCTTGTTTCAATATAAGTATTTTAATGTACAGATATAATTTCCTAATTTAATATGGTTGTTTTTTTTGCCAATTTAAAATATTATCAATACAGGGATCTTAAGGGATAAGACAATCAATGATAAAGAACAAAATTACCCCCTTGCAAATTTTAAATTATTAAGCATTTTTAAGTTTGGATCTAACTATATAAAATTTGATAAAAGTTTTTGAGTCCACAAATAAGATATTGTGTGATGTAAAACTTTGGCCACCAGTAAGATTTAGATTTCAATGCCTTTTTATTTGTCTTTCTCTATCTCTCTTCATTTTTAGTAGCGAAGCTACTCTATAATTCGAAATGTCCGTCCGCCTGTCCGTCTGTCCGTCCGTCCGTCTGTCCGTCTGTCCGTCTGTCCGTCTGAGACAAAGTGGGGGAAACGTGATTTTCTCGGCCCCTATAAAAGATAGACAGCTGAAACTTTTAGTGAAGATTCTTATAACATATGCCCATCTAATCTATACATTGTTTTGTCCATCCGTCTGTTATTTGGGGTGCTAGATCGATTCCTACATTTTCACGTTTTCCTGATTTTCTCACCTCTTTTTTAAGATAATGAGCTGAAATTTTCAGGAATTGAATAAATTTACATTCTACCTATTTTCCTTAAGTTTTCTTAAGATTTTTCTATTAATAGGGGTGCTAGATCGATTCCATATTTTTAGGTTTTCTATTGTTTTCTCGATTCCTATTCAGGATTCGCGGCTGAAATCATTAGGGATTGAATATGCTCATATTCTACATTTTTTTTATCAAGTTTCATTAAGATTTGTCTATAAATTGCGGTGCTAGATTGATTCCTAGATTTTTAAATTTTCATGATTTTTAAGGTTGCGTGATTTTAAAGATTTTCTGATTTCTCTATTTTATCAACATTTATGTTTATTGTATGACACTACTTTTTAGTAATTTTTCCTGATATATACTCATAATTTTTGAGCTTTGCTACTTATGGATGTTGTCATCCTTGTTTCCCTCCTCTTTTTCTAATAATACAATACTATTATTAGAAATTGACACTTAAAAAAACGTCCACATACACACTCCGGTATTGAATTTTATTTAATTCAATAATTTAAAAATAAATTACGATTTCTCAAAACGTTATATGTACCTCCCCCTCCCCAGCCTTTTTTGGGGATTTTAGATAATAATTTTAAAGAATCCTAAATACATAGCGTAGCTATTCTATACCTACTCTAATAAAGTGAACCTGGCAGCTGGCTAAAATAACGTTCCATTCCATCCACCCTCTTAACCCGATCCCCTCCCCTCCTACTGGACAATAGATCAGACCAATAAATGAGGTCGATATTAGCAAGCTAAATTTTCCCCTGTCTTAATATTCACATAAATTTTACGTCAATTGTCGTAACCGTCCTTGTTTAAAGAGGTCCAAATCAAAAAAATAGGAAAATGACCAAAATAAATTGCTATACAATTTCAATCGGTTTTCATTTTTCAATTTTATTTTTTATCTGTTTTCTAGAGTCATTTTGTCACATTGTATGACACCATAATTTTAGTTGGAGCTATATTGCTACTGTACTGTTCTACTTTTGTTATAAATACATTTTAGAACCCACCTTTTGTTCACATAAGGGTTTCGATGATTTGTAATGGCTTACGTTTTTATTTTAACAATTTTTAGAAGCGCAGCTACTCTATAATTAGATTTATTCTACGTTTAATGACAGTAATTTGATTGCAATATTTTTGTATTAAATTCAAAAGTTTGCACAGAAATTAATTTCTACTGTTTATGGCAAAGGCTTTTCCCAACACTTTTGCTTTTATCATCACGCATCTTACACAGCAGCTGAAGGAACCATTTTTAACGTCCTTAGTTATGCCGCAAATTTATTTTCTCTATTACGTTACAATGAACAAAATCATCCCTGTTTTCAACATTTTTGAAATAGAATAATTCAATGTTTTTTGTGGATTTTTTTATATAATTGTAATAAATACAATTGATTAACGCTTTAAAAAACTTGAATTTTTAAAAATTTAGTATTGTTACATGTACTTACAATTTATTTGTAACGACATGAGAATGCACCCTTTCACTATAACTAAGTTTTAAACCCCTGCAGGTCTGAGATGGAGGGGTCATTTGGCTGTTTATTACACTAGTCCCCAAAGTTTTATAATAATGTTTCCTTATTCGATGGCTTAACAACTTTGGGGACTTTTATTAAATTTTGATTGGTTGGTTCATTAATTTGATTGTCCAAACGTTGCAACCACTAATTGTAATACAGAAGGGATACTTGTGTGTATCATCAAAGGGGATATACATCAATTTATCGGCAAACTACCAGAAGGCAGTCTAAACCTTGTGATAGGCTTAAACACATGTGGGACTAACCAAAACTAATGGCTATTTTGTCAAACGGGTGAATTTCCATGTTGATCATTTACTTGCAAATGAAACCCCATAAAAATGAATGCTCCTAGTCCTAATTTTTATGACCGTTTATTTGTATTTAACCTTTCTGACATTCAATACTAAATACAATAAATATATTTTATTTACAATTTAAAAGAACTAAGACTTTTCAGTAATAAAGGATGTACATTTGTGATTGGTGTGCGATGCAGAGATTTAAAGGGATAAGACAATGGTCGATAAATTGACGTACATCACAATGATGATACATTATATGAATCACCCCTACAGAAGATTACAATTAATAGTTGAAACGTTTGGACACTCAATTTAATTATCCAACCAATCAGAATTCACAGAAGTCCCCCAAATTTGTTAAACGAACAAATGAGAAAACGTTATTATACAATTTCTGTGACTGGTGTAAAAAAATCAGCCCATTGCTCCTCTGTGTCCGATGATTCTATAAAATCATCAAATGGGGTGAGGGGGGGATCAAAATATATTTTTTTCCGTAGGGGAATCTCCCACTTTCCCTGCAAATAGTTTGAAATTAAAACAGGACCAGCAGGTACAGACAAACAAACATAATTATTACTATATCTTTACAATTAAATGAATTATTTATTCCAAATTGCCTACATTTTTCTTTATTCAACCACCTTTTTCCACAAATATTTTTTCCTTTCCCCATCCTGATATATATTCTAAATATTCAAACTTCCGAAATTAAATCCAAAATTGAGTTCTGATTGGAAAATTTGAGATTTGCCATTTTAGAATGGTTGGGATACACTATTGATGGGTTCGGGGAGGGAGGGGACATTGGGCTGTTTTTTATACTAGCCCCTAAAGTCTTAAAATAATGTTTTCTTATTCGTTGGCTTAAACATCTTAGGAACTTTTATTGAATTTTTATTGATTGGTTCATTTAGTTGAGTGTCCAAACGTTTCAACTATTAATTATAATCTACAGAAAGGGTAAGTTTATGTATCATCATTGGGCATGTAAAGCAATTTATCGGTCATTGTCTTATCCCTTTAGATCCTATGGATGCTTTGCCCCCAGCGTCTAGGGTCTGTAGTTATTTTTAACTTAATTCTGTTTCTGTTTTGCATGTTATTCCATACACATCTTGATATGTAATATGTCTATATTTAAAATTTTAAACCTGTACATATGATTTATTAGAACAAAAAAATACGCGAAAATGCACCTGAATTTGAATGCACTACTTGAAGGTGTAAACATGTTTAAAGTAAAGTTTAGCAACTTTGACTACCTTAAAAAAATTAGATTTGTTTGTATTTTCCTATCACCACTCCAACAAAATAGCATCCATAAACTACCAAAGTAAATATATCAGAGAAAGAGACAAATTATTAGTAATTTAAAACTGTTTGACTGTAAGGTTTTTTTTTCTCAGGAGACTTTAAGGGATAAGACACAAAACGACAAATTGTACATCTCCGATATAGATAAACAAAAATATTACTTCTGTAATAGTTATTTCTCGCATCATATTATAAACGGCTTTCAGCAGATATAGAATGTACAATTATAATATTAAAACCTGTTTTTTTAGACCCGAGGTGCCGAAGGCACGGGCTAAAAAAACTGGTTTTTATCTTATGATTATACATTTTTATATTAGTAGAAAGCTGGATATAATACGATGCTAGACATAGTTTTTTTGTATGGATGAGAACCGGTTCCTATCCACCGGATTCGAATGAATACGAGAAAATAGATTATGCTGGTAGTTTTTGCCAACCAATCAAGATTTCTTAAACAAAACTCTCGTCAACCTTTTCAACAGATGAATGTAAGAAAGATTTCATAAAACTTTGGAAATCTAGTAGAAGTCAAATGTCCCCTTTATCTTTGTATTTTCCCATAGCAAATCTACTCGAGATTGTTGAAATTTGTATTGTTGAGAATATTTATCCGCTTTATTCCTTACTAGAGGCTTGAGAAGGAGAGAGTCGAACTTAATAACCCAATCTCTTATTTTAGATTTTTTAAAAAAGTTTAAAAAAATTTTTAGGGCGGGGGTGTCCGGTGCCCCCCCCCCCCTCCCCACTAATTTTTAACACACAGACAGACACACAGACAAACATCCTGTTACTTTAGTATAAGGATAGAAGGTTGGGTGATTTTGTAAATATTATATCTAGTAGGGAATCTACCTATACTAGGGTATGTACGTGTGTACTGAGGCTAATAGATACTTAGATCACTTAAAGAATGAAAATAATACAGTCTCTTTTTATATACTTACAGCAAAGATAATCCTTTATTGGTAAAGTACATTTTAGTAAAGGTATTATTTCATATTTTTCCATAATATTAACCCCTCCTTTTAATTTAAAGTCCCGCAGTGTATTGATTGACAGGTCCTTGTTAGGTGCTTTTTTTTCTTAGGGGTGCAGGGAATGGCCAAAAGCCAAAAAATCAATACCTCCCTCTCGTAATTGCTCTACTAAGCTAATATAATCTTCAGGCCCATTCAAAACCTTACACAACAATTCCTGTAAAAATTATGTATTGTCTGGAAATAGCTTAGTAACTCTTTAAAAGTCAAATCAAACTTGATTTATCTTTGAGCATCGCAACTTATGGATGATACTCTATACAATACATATATTTTTAGATTTTTTTTGCATCCATCTCAAGCATTTAAATTTTTCAGTTCACTTTTACAGATGATGTCATCCTTGTTTTTATTTCATAATCAACTATTCTTAGGTCTGATAGATTTATAATTTTAAAATCAAAAATGTTAAATTTTTCTCTATTGTTTATTAATTATGTAAAATAAATGAAATATTTATAAATTTTTAATAAAGAATTTAAATTTTTCTCAAGTTTTACTACAATATTTTGAGTAAAACAACGTGAAAAGGCTTGAGAGATACCACTTGTCAATCAATATTCATCAAATTAAAAAAACATAAAAAGCAAATGAACCAAAAAAGTTCATATTAATTTTCATCTAATTTGTTTTCTTCATTCAAAAAAGAAAAATAACATCCAAAGATAAGTTAATATATTAGGCAGTATGGATGGATATTTGTGTAAGTAAAACTTAACCCAACCCCCTTGCAGCAACGGAAACTTCTTAGTGAAATAAAAAAATAAACTTAGCCCTTTGAGGCAAGTGGTGAAGCTAATGATATATTAAATCTTATTTTAAACATAATAATCACAGACATATAACAAGGACATTTATGTCCATAAGCTAATCAAATAAAGGTCAATTATGTAAAAATTTTCAAAAACGCAAACAATAATAGTTATTTCTTTCATCGTATTATAAACCGCTTTCCGCGGATATAGAATGTACCATTATTAGATTAAAACCAGTTTTTTTAGCCCCGAGGTGCCGAAGGCACGGGCTAAAAAACTGGTTTTAATCTTATGACTGTACATTTCTATATTCGTAGAAAGCTGGATATAATACGATGCTAGACATAGTTTTTTCGTATGGATGAGAACCGGTTTCTATCCGCCGGATTCGAATGAATACGAGAAAATATGTTATAATCCTTATAACCGCTGAATCTATATGTTTCTCCTTTGCAGTATAGCTTCTTCTCTACACTACACAAATAAAATCGTATTGTAGATTACGCGATATAACCTTATCTAAAATATGTATTATACGCCGATGCCCTGATCAAGAAGTAGCTTCGCTACCCATGATTAAAGTTATTCTAAAGAACAAATAGTTGTGGCTCTGTAATCTGTTTCTTATCCAGTATATAAGGAGATCTACAAAATATCTTTACTAAACTAGTACAATTATGTTCATAAGTAGCGTAGAAATAATAAGCCTACATCAAATAGAATCCCTATATATAAAAGTAACAGGATATCTATGTGTGAATTAAATGATCTAGCAAACCACAAACCTATATGGTTCTCCTTTATAGTGAAGCTACATTACTGTTTTGCTGGGTGCTACAAAATACGTAATAGAATCTCGGTTTTTTTTTCATTAAAAATTTGAATCACTCTAAAAATCTGTTTTTCTTAATTTTAACCGAAGGGAAATAGAATTAAAAAACAAAACTTTTTTTTCAAGATCAAATAAAGTATGTTTTACCTCATGATGTAAAACAACAACAATTAAAAAAACTCTTTTAACGAACTTTGATTATAATTTTCTGATTTTTCTCTCTCGAAAAATAAGGAGTTATTTTTTGTTCCCCGAATTCTTATAAATAGCTTCCTTATTCAAATTAGTAAGGTTATTCATATTTTATTGGCTTTTATCTGAGGTACGACAATTATTCTAAAGAAAGATTAAAATTGATGTCGCGCTTTGAAATAGCAAAAGTGGGGACTATTAAAAAACGGTTATTTGCCTTTTAAATTTCCGCCGATCAAATAGGATTATTTGATTTTTTCTCGCTTCAAAAGATATAAAGAAACTGTTTTATTGCCAGTGGGATATTTGGAGGCAAAGCAATTTTTCTATGGATGATTTTTCTATTTCCCTTCCCTGGATTTTGAATAGTGTGTATTCAATTCCGCATATTGTTGCATTTTTGCAAAAAAAAGACACTATAGCATATAACTGTTATAGATGTTTTATGATGGAAAACAGAAGATTAATGTACACTTTAGTTTTAACCACAATTCATTGGTTTAAAAGTTTGAACATGGCTATTTTGCAGCAATAAATCAAGATAAGACACGTTAAGTTATTCGATGTCTCAAAAACTTTTATTGAATTTTAATTCAGTTTGTTTCAGTTGAGTGTCCAGACGTTTTAACCAATAGTTTTAATCTACAGAAGTGTAAATTTTGTTTATCATCATTAGGGTTGAATATCAATTTATTATACATTGTGTTATTCCTTGATTACTCTGTCAATGTCCATTCAGGAAAAGCAGGGGTGAGGTATGTGTATTTGCGGTTCTTAAAATTGGACAATGTGCGGATTTGGTTGCACACTATTTATACTAGCATGTGCCATACTCTTGTTTTGTCATTAAACTTTATTAACATCATTATAAAGAGTTATTATATCAAAGGGAAAATTACGGGTTGTCTGTCGGCAGGGCTATTGGGTTAGGCAAATATCCTTATATATTAAAGTAACAGGATGTCTGTTTGTAGCATAAGATCTTGCGAACAGCTGGGCTGATGTGTTTCTCCTTTACAATTAAGCTTCTTATAGGTTTATAGTTATTTAGGAGAGGGTACCTTCCAAGATGATCTTTTTTTGAAAATTTAATGTGGATGGGCAACTTAAACACTTAAAAACACAGCATCAAGATAGTTTTTGATATTTCAAGCCTTTATCCCATCGAATACAGATAACATAGATTCTAGGGGAGCAGTCGCTAATAAAAATAAATATATATTTTACATCGTTAATATGTAATTGTACAGTAAGAATTTTAGTACAATATTTAATGTAATCAAAGTGTTCGTTTTCTTAACTTTATGGAGGTTTGGTCATATTACTATTCTTATATTCTCTGAAATTCTTTATATTTTGGATGTATTACAATTTACTGTTCCCTGTTATCTCTGCCTTTTTGTGTGTTTTGTCAAATTATTTTTATCTGCCTCATTAGTTGTTGATAACATTTACGCATACTATGATATTATTGGAGATGCGATCCTCAATTTTCAAATTCTTTGAACGTACATATGAGACTTTTACAGAAATGCTTCGCATCCACAACTATCTATCTATGCTTGATATAAAGTCAACACTTTATAGAGCATATTATGAATATTTGATTGACGCGTGCCCCGCAATTATCTAGTAGCACTCAGGGGCAAGACACAATTACTTTAGCTAGGCCCAAGGCATTATTTGTATCAATTTATGCATTCATAGGCCTATCTTTACCTGTATGACACCATATATGGGTAACGCTAGCCTATTCATGGTAATCTGTATGTGATTTGCTAATAGTATATGTTTATAAAAGATATTATGTTTATAGTTAATGCAATCATATAAACAACCAGTACAAGTATGTATGCCTACAACCATGCCTAATTTACGTCACATATTAACACACAGATATTTAATTGCACAGACAAACACTAAAATCCTGGTCCAGAGCTAATGTTATAGCATGTACCTCTTGAATTTATTCAGTTATTTATTAACTCTCCTACCATCAACTTCTCTTTCTGGCTTTAAAAGGTAATGACTTAGTTGTTTGGCATGCATTGTAGTTTAAATTTAGGCCCCTTAGTACTTAGCATGAATTGAGCTCAGGCCTTATGTTAGAATCCTAACACTTAGCACAATTCACTGCTTGGGACTTAGGGCACATTTCTGTCCTACTCTACTTATAATTTTAACACTTATCCTGTAAATATTTTCATACTTAACTTATGCACTTGTAATATAAATACACTTTATAAAAACATTTTCCTTCCTTAATACTTAATGCGCTTATATAATTCTGATCGAATATCAAAACCAACCATTTATTCTTAGGTTAAAGCAACATAATACTTCGCGTGGGTCTTTTGTTGAGCTTCCACCAGCTCAACCAAATTCGTATTATACTTGTGGGAATAGAGGGTTAAGCATTCTAAACAAACGAACCGACGATGAGAATGTCTATGTGTATTGCATTAAAATTAGGATTTAGTAGTACTCATAGAAGAGCAGTCTCCATACCTAAATATGGACAAACGCCCCATTCGCACACACAATGGTGCAACTTACCGGTTGTATCTTGAAAAATTTTACTTCATAAATTTTTTTTCTTTTTTTCCTTACCGTACCCGAACCGCCTAAGGCAGGTATTTTTACCAAAATCGAATAATTGTAGTTATGGCAAAATCGGATTTACCAAAACCTGTGAAACTATTTGAGAGCAAGGTTAGGACTATGAGGCGTTTGAAGAGATAGGGACTGAAAGGCACGACACAAATGCAATTGAGAGCCTCGTGTACGAGCAGTTGCACTAGCTGACACTCTAGAGGCCCTAGAGAATGCTAGCATATTTGTGGCCATTGGTCGCCGCCCTATAAGGACACTCGCACTGGTTGACACTCTAGAGGCCCTAGAGAATACCAGCACACCGGCACCTCCATGTCCGCCTCTCTTTAGTAAAACACTTGGGTTGGAATAATCTATGATTGAGCTATGTGCAAAATTTTGATTTCTGGACTTAGTCAGAATTTTGAAATTTAGGAGTTGTGCTAGGTGGCGGAGTATATATAAATCTTCGGACTTAGTATGATTTTTACTTATTCGGAAATTCTCTAAGTGTTGAAATACTTGAATCTTTGATACTTAAACCAGAACTTATTAAGAATCAAGCATGGAGTAACTTTTCATTTATAAGCTATCAAAATACTATTTGTAAAGGACCATTTTGAACTGTCTTATTAAATGAAAACTTAGGAGCAAATCTTATAGAACACGGGAAACGCTGTTAGTTGGGATACATATTGTCTTTGGAGCCATGTTTCTGAAACAATATGCCGAAAGCAGTTAGTACTCTTGAGTCGTAGTAAAGGGCCAAAAGATTAGTACAAACTTGTAGCATTTATACTCAAGTTAAACTGTACTAATACTTTGGTACCGTTAGAACCGATTTTCTGAGATTTGCACTTACTTATACATGCCTAGGACTTATATTCCTAATGTAATTCTGATTTATATGCGGATGTATCAAAATAACCATTACCTCCAAAATTTTGAGTTAAACAAAATATTTCAAAGTCTCAAAGATATTCTCAACATCGATTGGTTGGAATGATATAAGTGTAGACAAATTACTGTATGCAATCAGAAATAATTCCAGAGATTTCCTGAGACTCTGAGCAAAATATTCCACTTTTGGACTTAGCACCGTTCTATTTCTTTTGTTACAGAGAGAATCTTGAATCTCTGGACTTATAGTAATTTTTATGAAATTGGAAACTTGGTTGGAAATTTACCAAAATTCGGACTTGTAATAATTGCAATTTTTCCAACTAGATTAACAAATTTCATTTTCCACAACTTAAGAAAAATTTTTGTTTTAGAGTATTTCTGTCTTAGCCAAAATATTCCAAATTATGGACTTAGAGAGATTCTATTTCTTTTGGTGAAGGATAATTCTAACACTCTAATACTTTATGATTTTAAAATCCTTAACTTAACGAGATTTGCACTTAGTCAAAATACTCCAATAGTGGACTTAGAGTGATTCTATTTCTTTTATCTTAAGGGCAATCTCTAAAAGTAGCTTTGTGAATGAACTGTTAGGAAATTTTATCTCGGACAAAATATTCCACGTCTGGACTTAGAGTGATTCTATTTCTTTTGTCTCAGGAAAATTTACTAATTTTGTACTTAGCATAATTTCATTGAAAAGTTTTTGGACTTAGTCAAAATTCACTAATTTTGTACTTAGCATAATTTCATTGAAAAGTTTTTGGACTTAGTCAAAATTTACTAATTTTGTACTTAGTATAATTTCATTGAAAAAGAATTTTTTTCTTTGACTTAGTCAAAACTTATTAATTTTGCACTTAAGATATTTTCATAAATTTTCTCCTTAGCCAAAATTTATTGACTTTGTACTTAGAATAATTTCATTAGAAACTTTTTGGACTTAGTCAAAATTTTCCAATTTTGGACTTAGAGTGATTCTATTTTATTTTGACTTAGAAAGTTTTTAATTCAATCTTAACTTAGAAAACTTTTGTTTGTATGTTCCCTTACAAACACATACATAAATGCAATAAGCAGTTCATTCAACAATAAGTAGGACATGAAAACTAAATTTTTATTTACTTTGTTAATGCTAACATTTCTATTTCATGTACCACCAGGATTCAGCAGTGAAAGTGAAGACAAGTTAATTACTAGTGATAGTGACCATTAGTGATATAAAAGTATAGTCAACAATATAGGCCCTATATGTACTGAATAGCACACTTTAAGAGACAAAGTTCTATGAACCAAACGCAGCAGGAGGTTGCAGCAGCCTACCTTGGGAGAGTAGGACGTCTCTAAAAGAAGTAGCAGAAGTACTACGGAAAAGTACCCTACTGTCTTTAAATATCCGGAATCATAAAATTTTTTTTTCATATCGAGAAACGTATGTTTACTTAGGCTTACTAGCACATAGACTATAACCAAGTAACATACAAGTGTGTCTACATATAGCCCAGAGTTTTTATAACCTAACAGATTATCTTTAGATAAATTAGAAAGAAGTGCACTAAAACCAGTTAGATTAGTTTTCAAAAGTATAAGTATCGTTTAATTCAAAGTTAATAGGCTCCTTTGAAGTTTGATTGACAACCTCCACATTATAGGTTGGCCACCTAGTGTAGGATCTCACACTTCCTCAGAGTAAACTTGCACTTGAATATTGTATTACTGCTAATTATAATTAGATTACATCCGGTTAGATAATTTTGAAAACAATCTCTACATACATAAATATAGGTGTATCTAAATTGTATATCTTACCACAGTTATAAGAATTGAAGTCATAAGTGAAGCCCCAATTTTGCGCAAATTACGTTATAGAATTGGAAGGAAACCCCTAATACAACTATAAGTAAGAGGTGGCGAGATCTTTGACATTCAGGCAAAATTGTTGCAATATTATTAGAATATAGACGATCCTTTGGGAGTGAACCTTAGTAAGTTATATTCATAATAGCCTTACAGGAATAAGTAGATCGTAGGCTATAAACACATATCCTTAGAGTGAAGTAAGAGTTCAACAAGGATTATAAATTGCTGTTTCTTTTCTCGACAACCATAATTTGCTAGGAAAGTCGACTCCTGAGCAAACTAAAAGTTAATTTGCGATAGTATATAAGCATACCCAAATTAACTCCGCTGCAAACATTACTTAACTTGATAACCAATTTGAATAGCTAACTAGCTCAAATTGACTCCATAAATAAACCTATATAAAAGTTAAGTAGGAGTGTTTCTACAGTTGAGCTTAATTAAGGATAAGGGTGCATTAGCGCACATTTTTAGAATATCAATCAAAAGCTCACACGCACGTATATACGACGTAGAAACAACTATAGGTGAAGCAGATATCACACCCATCTATAGCTAAACACATTTTAAAGCAAAGAATTGTTAACTTAAACAGATTCTTGACTGTTTTAAACTATACCCATTATTTGTACTCCTCTCGAACTTTCGCTATTTTTATCTTAAAAATAGTACAACATTTCACAGGCATTTAAAAGAACTTACAATTAGTTCTAAGACTTTACAACTATTATCATGTCATCTGCCCGCAAGCAAGGCCAGCAGGATGATGAAGCTGATAAGGAAACCACTCCTTGTCGGGGACGCTCGACAACACCTGGTATAAAAACCCCTTCAGCTAATACAGACACTAGAGACTCCGATGCTTATGAGGAAATACAAATATCCAATCTAGAAGAATCAGAACAAATTGGCAAGAGGAATATGAGCCCTGAATTGAATGCGATATCTCTGGCCTCACTATTAACTCAAGCTAACTTATCAGACTCGTGGAAAACTGTTTCCCGCAGGCGGACAAAAGTAGCAGAGCCAGCAGAAGAACTTCTACTCTCACAGAAACTGAACACAATACAACTTGATAGACCTAACACGAGTGGCTCACTTGAAGTTGGAAGGAATCTCTGCACAAACTGTACAACGAGGGTAGAACACAAGAGAACCCACAACACCAACACTTCAAAATCTAAAGAGAGAAGAGCTAACTACAGAGACAGACAAATTGCCAAAATAGAGGCCATCTCAAATTATCATAGAAGAAAATCCACCGCTAGAGAAATGGCTACAAAAACACCCAATCCCAAACCTTATCACAGGGATAATAGGGACAGGCATTTTCAAAGGAATACCAAGCGGGATTATCAGGCTTCTTATAAGCTATCACCTGGACGCTACTGTGTAGCATGTGGACAATATTCTCACAACATATCTGATGGATGTAGATTATTATGTGACGATACAGGGAGGTTATACCCAACTGTATTGACATCAGCTTTCTGCACAAACTGTTATAAGACATATGGTAAAGAGTTATACCATTCTCGACACTTATGTCCTGGAAGGCCAGCCATGATGGAATTATACCATAGTGGTAAGGTGAAACCTAGCGGTGTCTTCAGGCAAACATATGAAGACTGGGCTAAAGCCAATGCTGAGGAATCATCTAAAGATTGTAACCTCAGTGGAATCAAAGCTGCCACAGCGGAAATAATTCCCAATGAGCCTAACGATCAAGTAAGAGATAACATTACACCAGCAAAGGAGGAAGAAAGAAAATTGTACCTTCATTGCTCTGGTTGTATGCCAGAAGAAATAGATTGTAAATATGACTATGATGTACGCATGACAGCCTTACTTGACTCAGCAACAGATAAAAACCTCATATCAGCCAGATACTATAGCAAGTTATTTGGCATAGTAATGGACGATGATAAAAATCAGCTGGAAGAAAGTCATGAGCTACCAGTCACATGTACAGATCACAAGATCCCCGAACCCAGAGAAGTAACTCTCATGATTCGTCCCACATCATTTTCAAGCCGTCATTACCCAATTCTCTTTTCAATTGTAGCTGAAGACCATGAGGATGTCGCACCTATGATAATTGGACTGAATGGTATTAGAAGCCTACAGCTAACATGGACGCCTGTCACAGACAAATACCGGTTAGCACCGTGTTTGTATTCTATTCTTCACCCTGAAGGACCGCTGAGCAGTATCTTCTGTTCTGAACTTGAGCTCCAGCTCTGTACAGGAGTAGTTAAAAAGATCAAAGCTAAAGAAACCCAAGTGATAGTAATGAATATCAACCACTTTTTCAACCTAGCACCTGGAACACAAGTGATCCTCAGCGACGATCATATTTCAAACGAAAATGCAGGAATTAAGATCTTACCTGGACAAACACAACTCATTATCAATGATGATGGACAACTCAGTGGCAGAGCTCTAATAATCAACAACTCCAATCAAACTATCACCAACACAGTTATCACTGGTTACATAGAGTCCAGCGACCAATCTATTGTCAGAGAGGTAGTCGTTGATTTTGACTTCTCAGGATCATTCATATATGGACTACCTATGCTACCAGAATTAGACGAATCTGATGACGAATTGGATCAACTTGCCATAGCCCGAAACACACCAGCTATTAATTAGATCACTCTAATTACTAGTAACCAACCCAATAATACTCTTATACCAATCTGAAACACAAAATCAATAATCACATTGATTAACTTATCAAGCAGATAGATACACTTTAAATCATACAGCAGTGGAGCAGGACACTTACATATCATGAGTGATCTTAATCTGATTATCATCTTAATGCTAATAAAATTTCCAGTCTCATCTACCCCTGAATACAGTAAATTCGTTGAAAACATAGATGATCTTGTAGAAATTAGGTTAAGGTGTATGGTCAAGATTGAAAATTTCACACACTAATATTTCAAATCAATACAAAAAAAAAGAAAAACTTGAATAGTAATATAGCTAATGTTTTATGGCATAGTTCTAAAATCTTCATACATTCACATGTAGACAGAAAAGTCCTGAACATTCAACAGTGCCAAAATACCACTGGGACTTTGCCTAAAGACTATTATTACTTGTGAAGCAAATCTTACACTAAAACTCAACCTAAGACAGACAAGACAAAATTGTATAAAACAAAAATATATATATAGGACATGACCTAGATAGTACACTCCTCCACCCCAGGAGCCAGTATACTTAGGGAATATCATTAAATTGATTAAACTATCTAAGACCAAAATCTGAATCATTGAACATACATTTTAAATACTCTGAGAAATACGCACATAAAAGAGAGAAAACTAGTTTAAGAAAAATCTCACTTGCTTAAAAGGTTGTGACTTTTCCTTGGTTCTAAGCTTACACGCCTATCACAGTATAAATTGAAAGCGAGCATAGAGGTTCTCAAAGATATCTGGACTTACAGACCATACTGAAATAAGACTTTTTATGAACATACTCACAACAGTGTGCGTAAACGAACCAATCGCATATTCAATCTCACTCATATTCTCGGGTTGGATAAAACTTTTGTCTCAATACTAGCACAAGGGTGAAACTTAGCGGACTTAATAGAGTTTTGACTGCCGGACCAATTTTGATAGTTTAACTAGCATATTGACATGTAAAATAACCTGTCAAATGAAGCTGGCACCACTTCTAGCTTTTATGCAATAGTCTTATTATAAACTGCATTGCCAGAACTCACAAACCACTATTATCACCTGATCTAATTCTTACATGATCATACAATACTATATCGTTCCTGGTGATAAGATACCACACTTATCGTTGCATTTGCAAGCTAAGGAAAATAGTATTGGACCACCCGAACTTAAGATCTTTGTTAGCCTAAAAACCCTATGAAACCCTATGAATTATAATCCTTAAGTACCCTTGTGGTTAACATTAGGTCTAAGAAAATATTCCGGATACTTAACCTATCAGCCTACAATAATGCCTGAATTATATGCCCAAAACCGTATTGCGACAAAGGTATGTCTAATTTGTATATAATAGTGATAAAGACAAAATTGATTAAGGTCTGTACGAACAAAACTATACTTTTCATACTTTTATTATGAAAACACAACAACAGTATATATTGTGATATGCCACAATTTCACCCATCAATGATCTTATTTAAAGATCTAGTAATTAAGCAAAAACCATTGCCTACCCTCAAAGAAAACTTCAGTCAAAACAAAATTAAGTTTTCTTTCTTGCATATTGTACTCAGACTTCTTTAAAACTTTAAAACTTCAAGCGAAAACTCCTTCAGAACTATAATATAACCCAAATACCAATGCATCTTGTCAACAAATGAATAACAGGTATATTACAGTTCTAACCAAAGTAGATTTGAACTGTTATAACAACAACACAACTAATAATAATGCCATAAAATATTTAAGTTATAAACCTGTGAACTAATTATAGCTCATACTATAAGAAGGGAACACTTTTGCTCCTCTTTCCTTACGCAATATTATATGCTGTACGCAATTTTTGATAAACATGGATATTTAAAAGTTTAAATAATAAAACTCCCCTATATCTACTTTAAAGATGCCAAAACCTGCTTTAATTGCTAATTAAAGATAAAATTACAACTAAAATCACATAAAAATAAAAGGTAAACTTACAGAAGGTTCGTGGAATTAATTAAAGCAATACTTTCCACATAAGACCAGTCCTAACATCACACATATCCTCTCACAGTATTAATAAATTGCAAGTTTTCATAATAAACATGGTTGAAAGGAGATCTGATATAAATACAGACAAGTTAAATACCCTTTCAAAATCAAAGAGTTTCAAACCAATTGACTAATATTTTGACACTTTCATAGAGGATACAAAAGAGTAATTATAAAGTCTTACAATAAAGTCATGGACTAAAAGATAATTAACTAAACGATACATTTCCGCTTATAATTCTGGCCAAAGCAAAATCTGCGACCAGAAATATGTGCACAGTCATCTCTTTATGCACAAATAAGCAGCGGAATGATTACCATTATAACAAAATGCAAATTTAATTAATACAAAACCTATAATTCTGGACACGTACAGAATTCATATCTATAAAACATTGAACATAAATTATAATATCAGATTTCAAGAGATATAATCCATTCCAATAACAATTACTTGCATTTCCGTTTACCCTGTAAACTCGGGAACAATATAATAGTATGTTATTCTAATCTGATAACAGAGATATCATAATTTATGTAAAATTTTCCCACTCAAGGTTATATATCCAGTGGTAAAATTTACGTCTTCTCTATTGACAGGGGGAGACCAACCATATACAATACATGTCGACTAAATAAGTCGATCCCTTCAAAAATATTTATACACAAAAATATATAAAAGGAAAATTGTATATGTATAAGTTTTGAATCTGTATAGCCTAAACAGAGTCAAACGAGTAATACAAACTGTACAAATATATGCATGGTGCTACATAACCAATATATACAGAACGGAGTTTAAAATACCCAATATGAACCATGTAAATTACACAGACATAACAATATTATTAGACAACCTATATATATATGCCTTGAACTGAGATGAACTTGATTAGTTATTAAGCCTATAACCAATCTACATACAAAAAAAATATGTCAAAACTTTAATTATAGTTAGAAACCGGAAACGCCCACTCAGGATCTAGCAGTAGCGAAAGTGGGATAATAAATAGATTTTGGAAAAATAAGTTAGTTTATCATAGAACTCTAAGCAGTGAAGACCTTATTTATTAGTGTAAGTGTATCAGTCAGAAAAGTAACTTTTGATTGTGGACATAAGCAATTATTAAATAAACTTAGCTGTTTAACAATGTATCCTAAGATAATATTAATAATACTAAGTATGTACTACTATAGTACAACAGCAAACACTATGACAGACTTGATACCCACTCATTATCAAAGTGGAGAGTATATAGGCTACACAGCTGTAGCAATTCAATCAATTCAAGTTGATATATCTGTAGGCAATACAGCGCCTGAAATAGCAATCTATGATGGCCTGAAGACTCAATTAGACATTAGCTACGATGGACGCACATTCACTTCTGCACAAACTAAACTTATAGGCAAGTTATATACCAAAAAGATTAAGGACTTACTTATCGATGTAATGAAACTTATCCGCACAATCAAGGAAGCTATTGAAACAGTAACTCCCTTAATAAGTTCTAACCGCATTGAAGTGACTAATAATGTAAATAAACTTTCTTATAAGCTAGATCATGATAAGTTCGATTTTACACAGTTATTGCTTGCGGAAATAGTACCACAAATTGTAAGTGGTATAACTCTTCATGCCAAAGCAGCTAACTTTGTGCAAACAGCAGAATACTCTTATGTTGATAGCTTGAGCAACTTAGCCATCACGAACTTAGAAGAGCTTAAAGCAGACTTAAACTTCAGACTTACTCTAATTCAAGATCTTGCAAAGACGGATATCACAGACTCTATTAAAACTTTTGTAAGGCAAGAGCTTAACTTGGACTATACTCATAATCTTGGATTGGAAGTCCAAAGCCGTTTAAGTGGTGGTACAACATCATTCACCACTATCCTATCCATGGAATTAAGTTCTGAGCCAATAAAAATCTACAGATACGCACCAATTCCTTTTGATGAATGCTATATCGATTCCATTTATTACTTGGATAAAACCAAAAGAGTATACAGACAATCTTACTATAACGCTTATCTACCGGTTGAAGCTGACCAGTGCCTTAAGGGACTACTTAGCGTTAATGAAACATTGATAACCAAGCACTGTCCGTTGGCGAAACAGACTTATCCCTACGCTTATGTGCAAGATGGAATTGTCTTTACTAGCTTGAGTGAGAATACTAATCGCAGTTTAGAGAATGCATCAATAACTATTACATCCACTCCTTTTATTATAACAGGAGGATCATATAATCTCACATTGGGAGATACGATCACACAATTCGCACTAGGCTATGACCGACAGACCACGGCACGAACTTTACCATTTGCATCGGAATCACTGTGCCCACCAAAACCTAAAGAACCATTGACCATTAGAACTATCTTCGCTCATATAGAAGAAATAGCTATATACGTGTCGATAACAATTATCATGGTCATAATATTAGACAGGATCACTACATTCCTAGTCAGACTCTTGAAAAGAATATTAAGAGTATTTCAGAGGAGTTTGCGTATACGCGGTAGAACGCTTATCCCTCAACGACCAGATGCACATCATCATAACCTAACGGTAATCTACGGCAGGAGAGGTCACCCCGCCGCAACTACCGCTAGTTATCGACCTAGAAATTCAAACAGAATAGTCAGATAAATATACAAGTTAACATGATTCCTATGACTTGACTTCTAATGCATCCAGATGGAAAGACTAACGGACATTCCCAATGATATAAAAGACTTTGCCAATCGGAAAAAATATAATACTCTCGTACTTACCTATACAATATCATACTTATACTCTTGTACGTTTTTTATAAAAATCTATGTTATTATTGAAGGATTTACCCTAAAAGGTAGTGATAGAAACGGCAAGAAAATAAATCGCATATATAAGTAACTATGATACCAAAAGAACATAGCAGGTAATGATATTACTTATTTAATCGTTATAAAATAAGCAAATTTTAAAAACTAAGCTAAAACGCTTCATAAAGGTAACAATTTTATCTCATTATTATCATTACTAACGTGACAAACGAACAGGTAACGCTTATAGAGTAGCTACGTAATTTTACACAACATATGTCAAACCAGTAATTAACAAAGTATGTATGTTACTTAAAAATCTCTATATTTATTTTAACAAAAGTAGATAATCTTTAGAAAAGGTATAAAATTTTTTTTTGACAAATACTTCTTTTTGGTGAAAATTATAAAGTTAAGACAATTTCTAAAACAGGATATAAACTCCCATTTAACAAATCTTTGGAAACAAAATTGTGATAATAGGAAAAAATTTCTGACAAGTTTTAACAAATTTAGTTAAAATATTTTTTTTTGGACTTAAGCTGTATACTGGCACATAAGAAAATTCCGAGATCATTAAAAAAAAAAAAAAAAATAATTGAGCAATAAATGTAAAAACTTATATATATATAGGCACATAGCCTATCAACGACTCTACTCGAATCAGGAAAATTCTATTTGGTGGAAATAAAATTTAGATTTAGCTTTAATGACAGGCCTAAGAAAATTTTACCCCGAAACTTAAGTTTTACGGCTGTTGTAGTAAGAATTAAAGGGATGTAAAGTTCTATAGTTTTGAAGAGGAATGATATATACTCTAAACCTTAATAATTTAAACAATTCTTCCTTAATGAAATTACCCGATCAATGATACTACTTTAATTGCTCAAATATTAAAATTTACAAACAGTCTTTACACATCTCTCTTAAAAGTACTTGAATAAGCATATTTAAATAGCTTTGTCTAACGTCAGTCTTTCAGTCTACTTAGATATTGGTTACAAAAAAAATATATATGCTATTTACAGGTCCTCTATATATATCACAGCACAATTAAAATTCACGATTAATGCACAGGGTGGATATAAATGAAAGATCAGAGAAAAGGTACTGAGGCGCAAGTTCGACTAAATATCTATATACATAACCCTTAAAAGCTAACAAGAATGAATAAATTATGATATAAGGCTGAAATTAAAATTGTTAATATAATATTGAGAAAAGAAATTTAGTTCAACTATGACGAAAGTAATTGAGACTACACGAAGTTTTAAATTAGGGGAAAAGAAAATACAACCTTATACCATTATTTCCTTACATACTAAGTTCCTTACAAGCTAACATGTAATGATATAACAAAATAACAACGGTGTAAATTATTTGGTCTTGTACAGTATGAAAGTCATAACGTCTAATATTTTACTAAATAGTAATCACTATTTTGACTAGTTACATAGATTAAGAATTTTGTCACACGTGTCTGAGCAGTTTTTGTCTAATTAAAATTACAATGTCTATGACCAAGCTAACATTCGCCACTTCAACGCGTACGCTTAGGGCCGGCAGAACCCCGTCGCCGAGGGACACCTTCAGCATTGGACTCCTCCCTGCTATTATCCGACGAACGCGCAACTGAAGTCAGGCTAGCCGTCTCTGAGGCAGTCTCTGGCGGAAGAGATGGGGTGGGAGTCTCAACTGTAAGACACAGCCGCTCTAAACCTCCAACAATTCTCTCCGGCAATGGGAACCGAATCTCACTACCCATAGAACCGAACTGGCTGGATGGTATATCGATCTCGAACACGTCCACCAGAGGAAGTGTATTTTCCGCTTCCTAAAATAAGGAAATAAATATTAGTTAAAACAGAAAATCTTAACAAATAATCAGGGAGAAATATAATAATGTTTACCCATATAGATAATTGAGCAGCCCTGATACTTTTAGAAAATTTTTATTAAATCCGCTAAAGTCATAATGCTAACCATTGGAAAGGGATAAGCACTATGGTTAAAATAACTTATTGTATATAAGCATAGCTAAAGTCACCAAATTCTTTACCTCAAGTCACGTAATTTTGGCGACTAATAATATTAAACGAATTTAGCAAACTTACCGCTGAAAGGTCTGCTGCAGATGGGGAATCAATGCGACTAAGGCATAGAGATGAACTATAGCTGGATCCTTCTGCAGACCCTCCAGTACTGGGCGGGCTAAACCTTAGCATGTTTGTATAATGCTCCTCCAGATTGATTGAGTTGGTCGCCTAAAATATAATAGATTTTATTAGTTTAATCGCAACACCAACAAAGAATCTAGGAAAATCAGGAAATCAGAATGCCTAAAATCCTGTAAAGCTATATGATTAGGTAGCGATTCGACCCACTTTATGATAGAGTTAAAATCTTAAATCGGTTCAAAAAAAAAAAAAAAAAAAAAAAAAAAAAAAAAAATGCCTATGCAACCATACATTTTAAGATTAATATTCTACCAATAAAGGAATTTTAGTTGCAAATACCTCTAGATACGTGTACAAATGTACAGCCTCTTTCTGAAAATTAATATAGAAAAATTAAAGCATGGATACTTACATGAAGACGCTCTGTTTGATCAAAGATCAACGGACGGAAGCCAGGACTTCCCGACGGGGTGTCCAATCCCGCAGGCACATTACTTCCAGTAACTCGATCCTCAGTGGCAGACAGGCGGTGTACAGCAAACAGCCCAACTCTGGATCTCACTTCGGCTGGAGTCGATGGACTAGCAGAGGGAGCCTAAAACAAAAAGAAAACATTAAAGTCTTGATCTAACATTCAAAACCCCAATGAGAAACGTGCGGCACGAGCAAACTCTCAACCTTCCCAGAGGGAAATAATATTAGGTTGCTAATTAAGATTTTAGTAAATGTTAACTGGTATCTCAATTTAATTGCGGTAACCGAGCGGATTTCTCTGGCGACATAAAACGACGACAAACGGTGAGCGATATATATGGAAGAGCCGAAAGTCAACGTTGAGGAAGTGAGAATAAGACAGAACAACCCTGCAACATCATGATGCTTTATTAGACAAAACGGGTGGCTAGAAAAAAAAAAATATACAAAACAGAAAAGAAATATACAACAGAAGAAAACTCACCTGTGTATCTGACAGAATATCATCCATCACAGAGGACGCGGCTTCATACATGCCTGTATCCGACGGCTCCACAGTTGGCGACGTAACTCCAGATCTAGTCCTGTTGGTCCTGTTACCGCAGTGAAGAAGCTCAATGGTCCTGACGCCTATATTACGGAGGCGCGTACATACATCTCTTATCCAGCGAGCCAGCGACCTGTCTGAGGTGTTGTCTAAACGTGTTAGAGTCTCAAGCCCTACAGCACCGAAGAAGACCACTATGAGAGCACAAGAAAACAAGCCTAAACCCAACAACATGTTAATTAAGCCATCCATGTTGAGTGCGTCCAGACTCGTCTTCTGGTCTCTCCTCGACTCGGCAGACCCAGAATCACCTCCAGCAACATCGTCACCAATGTCACCGCAGGAGTTCTGCATCACCGAATTGAGGAGAGACCAGATGATTTGTATCGTTCTACTAAGCATCAGTGAGAGATGCTTGTTGCCAAACATCTCCCCTTGATCCCTTTCGGACTCTACAGTATCAAAAGTACTTGTACTCCCATAGTCATCAACGTCAGCAAGGCTTGGCATCCCAGACGCGTCGCTGTACACTGAACTCGAGTCGTCTAAGGAGTTTTCGAGAAGCGAGGAATTGGCAAGAGTGGCCGCAGCCGCTCTCATCGATTCCTCGAATCTTTCCTTAATATTCTGATGCGCGTCCAGGCTGTCAGGAATATATATTATGAGCGGATGTAAATTTAAAATAGAGGACTAGTGATTCTGAAAGGCAATATAGTAAAATTAATTTTATGAAAAAGATTGTACACACGAATATTTTCTTTTAGTATTTTAAGCAACTATGGTTGAGCTTCCTAACCATTAAAACTTTGATTTATCATTTAAAAGTAAAATTCTTTAAGTTAAAGAATATGTAATTAATCTTACATAATTCAACACTTAAAAAAAAAAAAAAATAGCTATCGTTAAGCTATTCAAACATTAAAACTTTGATTTATTCATTTATAAGTAAAATTTATTTTAGTTAAAGAATATGTAATTAACCTTACATGATTCAACGCTTAAAAATAGCTATCGTTAAGCTATCCAAACATTAAAACTTTGTTTTATTAGATTCAATTAAGTTAAAGAATATGTAATTAATTTTACATGATTCAACGTTTAAAAATAGCTATCGCTGAGCTATCAAAAACATTTTCATTATGACGTATCAAGCAACTAAAACTTATGTACTAGCTAAATCTGAATATTTTAAATGACTTTAAAAAAAGGTACCTACGATAAAGCTAGCTAAATATAATTTTTGTAAGCGACCATTTTAAAACAAATATGGTTGAGTTACTTGTAACGTAAATAACCTATCAATTAGCGTCATTATAATTGAATTAAGTAAAAAGAAAATCTTATTTTAAAACCTATAGTAAAATTGTTTTAGAAGATTTGAGTCAGGATTCAATAAATTTTGATTATAAAAAGGGACGCTGTAATCAAATGTTAAGACGAATAAAATGATGGAACATATCTGTATCAATATAAGTTTTGCTTACGATGAACGAATTTAACTTTTGCAGACGGAAAACGTAAACAAAACAAGGTACGTCAATTTACCTGATGATTCAGATATGTCCTATCAAAACTACAAATATTATATAAAACAAAATTGTCATAGATTGAAGACATACCCATATTGCTTCTAACCCACTTTCGATCAAAAATATAGTGATAAAGGCCTTATCGACGAAGAAAATAAGATTCTTGGGTCTTAAATAGAGGCTAACGAATGCAATAATGGGCATATCAACAATCTATAACATAAAAACATTCATATAAAACAAACGGGTTACTATATTTTATCACTTTTATATAAATTCTCTTGGAATTTAGCGGTAAAATTAAACACTCGAACGCAAGCTCCGCTCGCAAAGACAATTATTAATAAAATGAGCATAATTACTGGGCCGCCAGCTTTTTATTACCTCGCTCAAATCCAACCCCTATCACTTTTGACCGCCCAAACATAAACAAAGGGTTGACAACTTATTGTTACGTAAAAATTTAATTACGGACGTCGAACGATATATTTCATAGATATTAGGTCTAAAAGGTATACTTGACAGCGATGTAATGTAAGACATTAGTCTTTAAAATGATTAAAATTTATTCGTGTTAAAAATAACATAAATACAGCTAATGCCAACAATGGTATAAACCATATGTACATATACAAAATATACAAACAAGGGTTACCAACTATTGTTAGTAAATTCTTATATACATATATACGAGTAATGTAACCAAAGAAATTAATACGATATGTAAATACTAATTGTACTTATAAATTTTTATATAAAATATTGTTTAAATTCAGGAAACAGTTATATTTAACAGAAATAGAGATAACTAATCAATCCATTATAGGTCTATCTGTAACGAAAAGAATTTCTAGAATATCCCAGGGATAAAATGATTAATAAAAAGATTATTAAACGTTCTTTTGTTTAGATTACCATAGCCAGGATACCCCAAGGAACCGGTTGGAGCACGCGCACTAACTCTTTTTAGGATCTACCATGGACCCGCCTGGAGATAACCTAGATGATCATGGAGTATTGGAGCCCTACCACCACCCTACCTTGGACGGATTGCGGTTGTGTTCCTGTCAATACCTTGACGCTATAGATGAGAACAACAACATTACCACCACACCAGAGTACGATGGATTCTCAGAGAACCTGTCCATCACCATCAGGAATTTCTTGTTAAATACAGCCCTGAATACCAGAGAAGACAGTAGAGTGGAGACCGATAGTGACATTAGCTCCAGCAGCACACTATCCCTCTCTACCAATGACCTCAACCAACTCTACTATGACCTGGAAAATCACTCAATCACCTTGGACGAGAATGGCAACGAGGTAGCACAAGTGGATGCCCTTGGCTACATATCTACCTCACCCCCAACCTCAACCTACACTTCAGAAGAGAGCATTTCACCACCTAGTTCAGCATCAGAAGAAGCTGAACTATCCAGAACAACCAACGCAAAAACATTTATTGATGTGACAATGTTAGATAAGACTAAACCCCTCAAGAAAAGAATGTATTCTATTTGGGAGGTTTATCATCTTGTATACCCAGCTATGAAAATACGCAAAGCTTACTTTCTTAATGGAAAGCGTATTTAACTTAGCTTGGAATACATTTATAGTTTATTATATATGCCTATATACTGGGACTACTAAACTTTTTCTTTTTCTCTTTTTTCTTTTTTAACAACTTACCCCCATTGGAGATGCGATCCTCAATTTTCAAATTCTTTGAACGTACATATGAGACTTTTACAGAAATGCTTCGCATCCACAACTATCTATCTATGCTTGATATAAAGTCAACACTTTATAGAGCATATTATGAATATTTGATTGACGCGTGCCCCGCAATTATCTAGTAGCACTCAGGGGCAAGACACAATTACTTTAGCTAGGCCCAAGGCATTATTTGTATCAATTTATGCATTCATAGGCCTATCTTTACCTATATGACACCATATATGGGTAACGCTAGCCTATTCATGGTAATCTGTATGTGATTTGCTAATAGTATATGTTTATTAAAGATATTATGTTTATAGTTAATGTAATCATATAAACAACCAGTACAAGTATGTATGCCTACAACCATGCCTAATTTACGTCACATATTAACACACAGATATTTAATTGCACAGACAAACACTAAAATCCTGGTCCAGAGCTAATGTTATAGCATGTACCTCTTGAATTTATTCAGTTATTTATTAACTCTCCTACCATCAACTTCTCTTTCTGGCTTTAAAAGGTAATGACTTAGTTGTTTGGCATGCATTGTAGTTTAAATTTAGGCCCCTTAGTACTTAGCATGAATTGAGCTCAGGCCTTATGTTAGAATCCTAACACTTAGCACAATTCACTGCTTGGGACTTAGGGCACATTTCTGTCCTACTCTACTTATAATTTTAACACTTATCCTGTAAATATTTTCATACTTAACTTATGCACTTGTAATATAAATACACTTTATAAAAACATTTTCCTTCCTTAATACTTAATGCGCTTATATAATTCTGATCGAATATCAAAACCAACCATTTATTCTTAGGTTAAAGCAACATAATACTTCGCGTGGGTCTTTTGTTGAGCTTCCACCAGCTCAACCAAATTCGTATTATACTTGTGGGAATAGAGGGTTAAGCATTCTAAACAAACGAACCGACGATGAGAATGTCTATGTGTATTGCATTAAAATTAGGATTTAGTAGTACTCATAGAAGAGCGGTCTCCATACCTAAATATGGACAAACGCCCCATTCGCACACACATTATTTGCGTAGCTACTCTAGAAATTGTTGTCTGTCTGTTTGGTAGCTTTTCTAAATTATACTTTTTGTCCTAATATAATACAAAAGTAAAATTATATATTTCCACATGTCTTTCTAAAGGTGTTTATGCTTTTTCATTGGGAACGGGAATCAAAGAAATGCTACTAGTAGGATATAAATATAAGTATTTCTCGTATTCATTCGAATCCGGTGGATAGGAACCGGTTCTCATCCATACGAAAAAACTATGTCTAGCATCGTATTATATCCAGCTTTCTACGAATACAAACATGTACAATCATAAGATTAAAACCAGCTTTTTTTAGCCCGTGCCTACGGCATCTAGGGGCTAAAAAACTGGTTTTAATCTTATAATTGTACATTCTATATCCGCGGAAAGCCGTTTGTAATACGATGCGAGAAATAACTATTCTCTAATATTTGTCATTGGAAATATATATGGAATTTACAGCAATTCTTATAGCAATTATAGGGTTGCGATGCTTTAAGAGGATAATTTAATGTCACTAGGGTTATAAATCAATAACGATTTAAATTAATGATCAAATATGAAGCTTTTTATAGTGCCTAAAAGTTTCCAAATGTATCCCCTTTTATACAGGCACTATAAAGAGCTTCAGCGCCCCTATTTTAAAATTTTGTGATCTATATGATTTATTAAGGCCATAACTGTATGTTGGTGAAAATGGTCAGGTAGGACTGCATGCTGCCGTGCACGAGGCGCGCAGTTGCACATGATTTAACATTACATTACAAATGTAGAACAGATTTGCTGTTAAAATGAAGAAAGCAATAAAATGATAAAGTAGTAAAGTTTTTTGTATTCACACTTAATATTTGAAGAATGTAAACATATTTCTTGGACTAAAAAAACATCAAGAAAAAAATCCATTTGGATCATAACTGGTTCAAAAAAAGCAAATTAAGTGCCATGCATTTTTTTGTTCATTAGCTCAGACGAATGGATGGATTGGCCCTAGTTCTAGAGTAGCTTACACTAACATCAAAAAACAAAGGGTCTATCTTTTTAAAGGGTGTTTTAATCGTGGGTTTTATCCATGATCTTTTTATGGTGGTATATTAAGATACAAATTGCATAAAATGACCCATTGTTCTTAAACTTGAAAATAGATCTTAAAAACTTTGCTAGTTTCCTCAGTGTTTGATTTTGACTTTCCCCCCACCTACTGAAAGAACGAACTGACCAATAAATCCATGTAAGCAACCTAAATTGACGACAATTTTTTCCCTGCCTTATTATTCATACTGTGTAAACAGTAACCCATACAGATCAGGGGGGGGGGGGCTCCAAGCCCCCCCCCCCCTCTAGTTTTTTCAATCTCATTTTTTTGTAGGTAAGATGGAGAGCTGTAACTTCATGACTTTTTAAGTTTAGTAATTATACGTCGGCAAGAGTTGATTTTATTAGGATATCTGGTCTGTGTCGGTCGTGGTGTCCGGTCAAAGTCGGTTGGGTAGCAAAAAAAAATAGAAAAAATTCTAAATAAGTCTTAATTTCTACATTATGACTTTTGTGTATAAGGTAAAAACCTAAAAATTTTTTGGTGAATACTTAAATATCAATGACCTTCTAAGAAAAGTGGTGTTATGACCGTTTAACCGCTCCTTGACCGACTTTATGACCGGCTTTTACTACAGACATATATCATGAATATCGTGGCTTCTATTACAGCTAGAGACCTATATTTTTTTTTGGTAAATCCTTGAGCAATAATAAACAGATAAAAATATTAATTAGCGCCGCCAACCGCCGTTTTACCGCCGTAACCGCCGAAAATGGCGGTCTCCGTTATTTTCCGTATTCGGCGATGATCAGAAAAATTAATTTTTTTGTTATGAAAAATAAAAGTTCTTCCTAAAATTTGGTCACCCTAGCTGCAAAATTGGCCGCTCTACAGCTGTTTTAAAATTTAGCGGCTGGCCGCTAAAAAGCGGCTCAGGAGCGGTCTGACTGCTATGACTAGAAAAAGTAATTTTCTCTAAAAATACACATGAACCACCAGAAAAAAAATTTACGTCTTTATCTGGACCAGGAGCCGAGATAGAGGGGGGGGCTCTTGGAGCCCCCCCCCCTTTCCCCCCCGATCTATTAAGGTGGGAATTGGGGCCCGATCTGTAAGGGTTAATTGTAAATCTTGGAAAAGACACCGTCATATTTAAGATAATAAACAGCTATAAGTGCAAAGTGCAAAGTAATTTTCGCATTAATAAAGGTAAACAAAAACATTATCTCACTTATTTGGTTTTAAACTTTGGAAACTTTTATTAAATTTTAATTGTTTGTTACAAAATGGTAGTGTTTTAACTTTTTTAGAAAGGATTTTGTTCATAAAATTTTAAGAGATGTGTACATCAATTTGTATAGCCTTAAGCGTAACTTTAATAATATGTCCAAAGAGGCAGGCCAAAGTACCCAAAGGTTTAAATTCACATTCGTTGACCCAATAACTTTGGGTACTTTTATTGTGATTTAATTAGTTGGTTCTAAACTAGCCTTGTCCTAACCTTTCAATAAATAGTTTTAATCTACAGAAGGGATAATTTTGTGTTACCATTGGGGATCTATTATAATTTATTATCCATTGTCTTACCCCATAAGATCCTTTTTTTAAGCGAAGCTTTTCTATAATTAGGGTAGGTCCGTCCGTACGTCCGTCCGTAATGGATAACTTTTTTCAGTAATTTAGGCATGTTAGAATTGTCCTATAGATTTTAAACTTTGCATGGTGATTCCTATAGTAGTTAGGTACGATTTAAAAAGCGTTGCAACTCTATAATCAATAACAGAATGTTCGTACGTCCATTTAAAACACGTTGATTTTTTTACTTTTTTAACAACAAATTTTTATGTGATTGAATTATCCGATTGGTCTGATTTTTGATATACTGAATCCTGGGACAACAAAGTACAATATAATAAGCGAAGCAACTCTATAATCAAGTCCTAAAAATGTAAGTATGTCAATAAACATTATTCTGTATCAAGCAGTTTTTCAACAAATTTACTTACAATTTTGGTTCTACTCTTATTCATTTATATTCTGATTATTCAGTTCTGACACTATACAAGTGTTAATGTCTGTTCTTCCTACCGTTCAGATGTTGTCATCCTTGTTTAAGTAGCAAATGAAGGGGGGTTTCATAGAGGCCTAATTTGACAAAACGAAAATGTTTAAGATCCATTTTGGTTAAGCTACCTATTATGGTATAAAACAACTGCTAATACGTTTTTATGGAGCGTTTTGTTTCTTTATTTCTTTACTTTAAAGGATTTTATGATGTTATTAAAAGTGCTTGCTTTTAGAATAAGTACAAATGTTTTTAGTTAAAAGCTACACTATAACTCATTATGTTAAAATAAGAATAATAAAACCACCTTGTTCGATTTAAAGTAGTAGAAATCTTTATATGAAAGTACAATGGTGATGTCTGTCTGCCTGTTCTGATAAATCTATCTGAGCTCAAACCATTTGGTTCTCCTTTACAGTGTAGCTTCTTAAATGTCCAAGGTAAGTTTATAACTATTTTGGGGGAGGGTGTCACGAACCTCACAAGAGATGATAAATACTATGTCCTTCTAAAAAAGTTAACAGACTTTTACATTTTATCAAATGATATCATATTGGCCAATATGACTTTGTGAAATACCCCATCCAATTTTAACCTCTTTTTATAATGACATTAGGCCAAATCCAAAATCTCTAATCCTAGAGAAAGTCAAGGAAAATACCAACAAACTATACGAGCATTACAGACCAACTAATTAACCAACCGTTAAATTAACGTGTAGGGTAGCATCGCTACTAAAAATAATTATATTTGATTAGCTGCATCTATTCTTCATATATATAGCGCCTAAAAGTCAATGACACCGCCACTATTGTATCTAAAATTGCTACTGCACTTTTAATAAAAGCAATCAGGGAGTAGGGGTTACAGAAAAAGGTTCGAAAATATAAAAAAAAAAGAAAAAAAGTAGGTTTAATTAAAAACAAGTTTCGGGTAGTTAAGCTGCTTTATAATTTATCGCATATGTCCTTCTGTCTGCTCGCTTTTTAAAATTTTCGTATTTAATTCATGTTTGTCTAAAAAAGTTAGGGAAAGAAGAAAGGGGGAAGGGAAAAACTAGCATTACAAAAGAACAGACGAAAACATTCACTAACAGAGTAGCTTCACTACTTAAAGAATGATGATTCTACGTGATTGACTGATAAAAATTCAACCATCCCTCCATTCCTTATTTGAAATAGCTGCTGCACTTTTGAAAGCAAAAATCAACAGATGGATGTTTGTCAAAGTAGATTTATAGAGTTGCTTTTTTATGCAATTTTAAGAAAGGCCAGGTTTAGAATTTCAGAGTTAAGCCAATGGACAATAATATAATGTTTCCCCCTTATTTTGTCATAAAATCTACCTAAATTTTTTGTTTACTTTAATACTCACTAGCGACTACACCCCTAGAGGCCTCTAGGGAAACATAAGGGGTGGGGGCGGTTAAAAAAATAGTTTAAAACCTTCCCTGGACCTATAGGAAATTTCATTGTTAGGGAGAACCTTATTGGTTCAGTGGTTAGCGAGATCCTTCTAACAGACAAAAAATCTTACTACTTTATATAATAGGATTGCCAATTTACCCTTAAACAATACTGTGCTACTAAAGGCATTATTTGGGAATATGTATGTACCTATTTTATTATAAAATCTTTGAATAAGCGGAATAACCATCAATATGTAATGTATAGATAGATATGCTTACTTTAAACATGAACAATATAAGGTGCTAATATTTAGTATACTTTGTTTGGTCAAGCTGTTTATGAGATTTTTGGATACAGACAGTCTAGAAATATGATTATTGGTTAATCTATAAAAAAATCCGCCTTCTAGTAAATGCGCCCTTAGCATTAAAGGGCTCCGTATTTGAATGGGAAGGATGGGGAAAAAATTAACATAAAAACATAAGAAGACTTAATCTAAAAATAAAACAATCTAAAACAATCCCAGGATCTATGTGAAGCTTCCCTAAAATGGAGAAATCAATTGGTCCAGTAGGTATCGATATCTTAAGCAACAGACAAAAACCTTACTGCTTTATATAAAACTAGCGGCTTCGCCCCTAGCCTCTAGGGGCTTTGCCCCAAGAGGTGATAAAAAAAATTATTTTTATTGTTTTTAGTGAGAGAATGTTGCTATTCTTTCATTCAAAATAAATGCTGGAATAAAAAATATTTTTTAACAAAGGACCTAGGAAATCTTCAGCAAATAAAAAAAAAAAAAAAAAAAAAAAAAAAAATGGGGGGGGGATTTTTTTGTTTTTGGGGGGGTTGGGGGTGTCCCACCCCCCAAGAAAATAGCTTAAAACCACCACAGGACCAATAGGTATATACCCTGAAGAGTAGAATCCGATCGGTTCAGTGGTTACCGAGAACATAAGCTTCAGACGGACAGACAGACGGACGGACGGACGGACGGACAGACATCATTCTACTTTGTATTATAGAAGATGATAAAATATTTAGTGCCAAACTTGGTTCTTTTTAATGCATATGTACCAAAAGTGCAGCTACAAGAACGTCCATACAAAATAGCTAAAATTTCATAGTTTTATAGCAAAATCAGAAACCACTAGCCCTATAATGACGACTAAATAGTTAAACATCACGCCTTCAATAAAAGCAAATATAAATTTTTGATTTCCTTTGTTATGACGTTGCTTGACAAAAACCTATAAACTATCATAACAAAAAGCATACCATTTGATACTTTTTTAACTGCTACAAATGAACACTACTTGCAGATGCAATACCCTATTCCTATCTTTTCTTTTCCCTTCTCTCATTTTTACATTTTACCCTTTTTTTTCAATTTAGCTGATGAGCCATTGAAGGCTTCGAGTGTTTTTTCAAACCTACAAAAATTTATCAATAAATTGAGAAAAGTATAAAGTATATATAATGGACAATAAAGAGATGTACAATCCTTATGATAATAAACAAAATCACCCTTCTTTCTTAAATTCATTGATTGGTACAAAAGTTTGGACACTGATTAAATAAAAGTGCCCAATGTGTTTAGGTTATTGAATGAGAGAACGTTTTTTTATATCATTGGGTACCAGTATATTTTACAGTCCAATATTCCATCCCTCCCTGGTTTCCTATGCTCAATTAAGAGATTTTTATATACTCTTATATTGGTCCTTTCAGGGGCGTCCAAGCTTTTTTATTTGGGGGGGGGGGTAAATCTTTTTTAAGGGGGGGGGGGGGGTAATTTGCTTTTGGGGGGTAAAATGGCCGCAAATTTTTTTTACCCCCCCCCAAAAAAAATTTTAACCCCGGGGGTAAATACCCTCTCCTAATTGGTTGGGGGTGCTTACGGCACCCCCAAGGTAGGGGTAAATTTTAAATGGGAGGGATAAAATGAAAAATATTTTAGTTTGGGGGGGTAATCACCCCATTACCCCCCTCTTGGACGTCTATGGGTCCTTTGGCATGCTTTACAATATTCTTTTATGGGTATGATAGATAACTATTCACTTTCTAAGTAACACGCTCCAAATAAAAAATTGTCAGTTTTGAACTAACACCAATCTGAACCAATTTTAAAGCCGAAAATCTCGCACTCACAATTTTGGTAATGGAATAGTTTACATTTTGGATGGGCTAGAAAGTTTTACATTTTTCTTACACCCGCCCTATGTAAACTTTTTATGTGTCACTAAACCTCGATTTCGTAAATTAAAATTATTTCTTTTTTAAGCAATTCTTGTATATAATATCAAATGTCCGTATGTCTGTCAGTTCATCTATGTCCCTTGGCTATGATGAAGTTTAATAGTGAATTTCTCAGCTGGATATCAGATGTTTGTAAAGATTCCTATGACAAATTAGCATCTACTTTGTTCTTCCTTTTATAGATATTTAGGAATGGTTATTTTTCTTAGCTATATAGTAGATGAAAAAAAAACTTCATATACTTTGTTTTATTATGCCAATTATAACTCTATGACATTTATTTTATTTTTCATGGAAAATTGTATAAAATATGTCGAGATACGATTTATGATTTTCAGTATATCTTAGAACAGGTTCTAATCAGGCGGACAAACTAATTGGATTCAAAGATATACTGGAAATTAAATTATCTGCTGCTATTGGAGATAGTTGCCTAAAATTTGCCCGTATATCCGTCTGTACTTCGCTACTTTTGTATGCTTTCTTCCTTTCTTCCATAAGAATATTAACATTTTGTAGAAATATTGTGTCTAAGTAAAGTTTATATACTTAATAAAAATTAGAGAGGGCATTTTTTACAGCTGTATTTTAACACTTTACTTGTAACTAGCGGCTGTGCTCATAGTATCTAGGGGCTCCATATTTGAAGCAGAAAATAGCCTAAAACCATGTCAGGACCTATTAAAAGCTTTACTGTAAAGGAGAACCATATCGGTTCAGTGGTTAGCGCGATCCTTCGCTACAGACAAAAAAGCTTGCTCCTTTATATAATAGGACTAGCGGCTTCGCCCCTAGCCTCTAGGGGCTTTGCCTGCCAGATGCAACCACTTTTTTCGAACATATTAAAAAAAAAAACATATTTTGGTGCTGCGAACCATAATTTTATGGGTTATCCATAACGCTTTCTTTTCAATCTTTTAATATTTTTTTTTTTGGGGGGGGGGGTTGGGGTTGGTGGTGTCCCACCCCCCAAGAAAATAGCTAAAAACCATCACAGGACCAGTAGGTATATTCCATGAAAAGTTAAGCCCATTCGGTTCAGCGGTTACCGAGATCTTAAGCTTCAGACGGACAGACAGAAATCGTTCTAATTTGTATTATAGATTGCTGCTCTACTTGTGAAAACGATTGTTCTTTTGTTATACATATATAGGTATGGGATCATGGGATTTATCGGTTAAAATAAAAGTTTTTTAATCTATACGCCTGTGTATATATGCATTAAAAGGACACTATATTCCTTAAAATTTAAAGATAATTTAGAAAAATCATCAAAAAATAATTTAGAAAAATCATCAAAAAATAATTTAAAAATCCTCCAAAAAATGTTAACGTTAAATATTTCACATAAACTTATCATATTATGTGTATGCGTGTTTGTCCAGTAGTATCTCTAAAATAGCTGGTCCCTAGGGTCAACCACTTCTGCATGTTATGATCCTATGAAGGTTTTAAGCTACTTTTTAAAGGGAAGGTTAATCTATCCATCTACCAAAAAGTGTATTGCATTTCCTTTTGAAAACTGTATGGTAAAGTAAAAGAGCGTAGTATCTCTTCAAGTTTCTGTGTGTATATAAATGTTTTTGTGTATCTGATTAGGTATATTGAGACCATGAGCTATGAGCTAAAGGGTTAGGGACAACTTTTATAAAAAAAATATTACAAAAAATGTCTTATACATTAATAGTAGCTGTCTCAGTGTCTATAGTGCCCTATCAAAATGGGGATATATTTCACTGCTTTTGGCCTACCTATTCTATTGGCGTCAGGAAATACTTTATACCCAATATCTTTTCTAGGGGGTTTCTTTCCCCATTTCCCTTCTCTTTCCCTATACTATGACGTCAACAGAATAGGTAGGCCAAAAGCGGTGACATCTATCCCCCTTTTCCTAGGGCATTAAACACAGCTACACACTTGTAAATACTATAAATTGATTTTAGATTTTCTAAGCCTCGCAAAGATTTTAATGACTATGTATTATGTAAGACTTAAAAAACCCTAACTCATAGGAAATTTTATGGGATTTGACCCATAATAAAGCTCAACAAGTTATTTTAAGGAAAACCTTTTATGATAATGTTGCCTTTAACCAATACCTGAATTAAATTACAGAATACACGTCCCAAGTTTGTTTTTGTTGGTAGCTAAATATATTATATGTCCCTCTTTACTCTCCTATTCTTTCCTCTACTACATTCTATTTTACTCATTCATCCATTGCATTGTGGAACATTGGGGATAACTCAGCAAAATGTACTTAATAACTAAATAACTAATAACAATCATAATAATTACGACATTCATGCATTTTCCAGTATGACTTCGCATCCGATTAATATCTGCTGGAAAAAGACAATTTTCCACAAATATTATAATGAAAATCAGAAAATTAATACCAGTGTTGTAGCCAGCCCTTTTAATTTTTCATTTTAAATCAGTTGATGAATTATTTTCCCTTCTGGTGTTTAAAGTTTTGCCAAGGATTTTAATTCAATGTTCTCACCTATACGCGCCTAACTTAACATGTAGTAAGTATGAAATCTATCCATTGTTTTGCTATCCTCATCCCACACCTTTCAAAAAGATGTATATATAAAAGGCCACCCTTTAAACCTATATTCAGGACAGGCCGAAAAAAATATTCCAAAAAATAATTCGCTGTTTTATCACACAAAAAATGAAATATAACATGCCCATGAACTATTTGAAAGCGTCCTGAAAATTCCTTATTAGTGCAACTAGATTCCTTTGTAAACCTCCAGAAACGGGAATGTTTTCAGATAATACCCTAAAACCATTTCAAGACAAGCTCCGCTAAAAACAATCAGAACAGCCATTTACGCTCCAATTCCAAATATTTCAGGATAAATATCTCTATCAATGGTAAAAATCCATCTCTTTTATCTAACACAAAAACGCATTTTGGCTTCCGAACAAACCCTTTTTCTCGCCTGCCTCTATATCTTTCAGATACAGTGTTCATAAAAATAAGCTAGTTTTTAGTAGAATAGAGAATAGCGCGCGTTACATATCCAATTTAGCTAATTATACTAATAACTAAGTTTTAAAAAGAAAAAGGTCAATTTTTTCGAGGGGCAATTTCCCATACAAGGGTGGTAACCCTCTCCATAAAAGTTATGACTATGAGAAGGTATATAGTAAAAGAGAACCATATCGGTTCAGCAATTGGCGATATCCTTTGGTGTAGATAGACTCTTAGACATCCTGTTAATTTTATAGAAAATATGATAAATATGATTTTAACATGCATGAATGATAGATTTGCCCACATTCTGACCGATACTGGAATAACACCTAACTTTCCCATGAAAGTTGGTTATATGCAAGGTGATAGGCCAAGTCCTAACATTTTTAAAATTGCCCTAACTCCTTTATTACTTATTATATCAATTAACAATGAAATTGTAATACCAAGAGCTATACCTTTTAAATTGACCGACACAGATACACAGCCAGACCCTGAATCAGCATTTGCCGATGATTGTAATGTTGCATTTACTCCAACTGCCATTGCTTTAAAAACTATTTTTCAAATTCTTACCTACTTTGCACAAGTTTCTAATTTAAGAACTAATGTAAACAAAACCAAAATTTGTATTATAGGTAGGAAGCCATCAAATGATTTTTTTCGGGAATTGGATTTAATTGGTATTGAATTGGTTGATGATTTTGATATTTTAGGTTTACATTTTGATTCAAAACTGTCTAATATGCAAAATAATTGGAACAAAATTGTCACTAAAATGTCAAAAGTTAGAAATTTTTGGGCACTTTTCTACCTTACTACACCTGGAAAAATTGCAATTATAAAGGGATTCATGTTACCTTTACTGAATTATGTAGGGGCAGTTGTCTTTCCATCTAAAGAAATAATTCTGCAAATTGAAAATCTCATTATTTCTTTCTTATGTCAAAGTAGACCAATTGCAAAATCTAAAATCTTTTCAAGTGTTGAAAATGGAGGTTTAGGAATACCAAAAGTAATAGATTTTTTACGCTCTTTAGATATTTTAATGTATAAAAAATCCTTATCTATAGTAGATACTTGGGCTTTAGAAATAAAAAATACTAGATGTCAAGCAAATGATCCATTTTATTTCAATGAAAAATTAGATAAGAATATTAATCCTATTTTATCTAGAATTATTGAATCATATATAATATTTTCAAATTCATTTTGGCTAAACCATGATAACATAAAAGATATGAGAATTTTTAAAAATAATTTCTTTTGTAATAGTGAAAAACAAATTGTAAGCAGGGCAATTTTTACAGAAACAACATGGGTACGCTATGAAAATGATATAAAGTCAATTTGTTTTGGAGACCTGTTAAATATTGATAATATATGTCTAGATTATAGAAACTTTAACATCAAATCAAAGGTCAATTTTAATTACATGGAATTTTTGAGACTTCGAGGATTTGTTCAGCACAATATTGCTTTATATAGGTGTAAACTTTCAAAACCCCAAACTAAAATCAGTTCACTTTTTTTAAAGCCAAAAGTAAAGTCAAAACATTTTCGTTACTTCTTATCAAATGATGATCAGAGGATAGAAAAGTGTAAATCTTACTTAAATAGGTATAACTGGGCGAAAATAAGAGAATTTGACATAGAGAGAGAGCGTAAATGGCAAAAAGTATGGACTTTTTCCTTTTTACCAATAAATATCTGAGAATTCGCATTTAGGTCCATAAACAATTATAACTATTTTAACGCTAATATCTCTAATTTTAGGCCAGAATCTCCAGAATGTACACTTTGTAAGTTGGACCGGAATCTACCCGCACCGAGAGAAACAACACAGCACTTTTTTTTGGACTGTCCCGTCACCACAAACTTTACATCAAACTACTTCACAGAATTTCTACAGAATATGGAATTTAATTTCGAATCAAGCTGGCTGTTAGTAGGAGTCCCAAAAACGCTCACCAGAAACATTATTAATGTAGTTAATATTGAAATTACACTTGTGTTATTTTTTATCTTTCAGTCAAGACTGAAAAAAAAAGATCCCTTTAAATTCAAATCTACGTGAATTTATTTCCTTTCAAAGAAAATTTTTGCTTAAAAACAAAACTTATAAATTAGGATATGAAAAATTAACAACATATCAATTCGACCCTGGATAAATGTCATACTTCGAATATAGAAAGAAAACTACCTGAAAATGAGGGCACTTCTAAAAGTGTTTGTTTTTTCAAATCCATATGTAATATATAATTCCTATACTTTACACTTACAACAAACACGAAATCTTTAGACACACTTAAGTATTTCACCTCAACTTCATCTCACCTGTAGAGTTTATAGGTGGGTATTGATAAATTTTTATAAGTATAGTAGAAAAAAAAGAATGATCCCGAGGATTATTATTTCTTGTTATTCTAACTTTAACCATGTGAATTTAAGCCTGTTTTTCACATGGTGACAGACAAGAAAAATTACCTCATCCAATAGAGGGTCAATATATAACCTACACAATATTCTTGAGGTGAAGCTTTCGGTAGTCTGCCCATTAAAGCATTCTGCAGTTTTCATTTAACAGGCCACACTTATTTATCCAGGGATAGGTATAACAAACAATGGATTTAATTCTAAAATAATATTTAGGGGGCAAATGGAGAGGTCGTCAATATTACGATGTGTTGCCCCCCAACGACAGCTGAAAAACATGTATAGGTTTCGTGATTTTTTTCCCCGAATTAAATTCATTATTGGTATAAGCTGTTATTTATCCATCATTTACAATTTAAAGTTCAGCTTTGTATCCTTTAGACACAGTTTTAATCAATATATATTTAGGATTAGTATTGGCCTGATATTTGTATCATAAACATTTTTTTAATTTCTTAATGACCCTTATTTTTTTTCTAGAACTTACTGAAGTTCTATTTTTTTCGTATAAAATTGACATATTTTGAGAATAGATTTGTTGAATAAGTCTTGACTTAATTTAAATGTACACCTTTTATGATGAACGGCAATTTTTCTTTCTCTTTTTTACTTCTGGTTTACAATCAACTAACACTTTTTTAAAGAGAATATCTTGGAATAATCTTTATTTAATATTGTTATAATAACACTTATAATTCAGATGTAAACGTTTTATGTATATAATTAAGACAAATAAAGAATCAAATAATAATAATAATAATAATTTTATAGAAGCATACATACATTATATGTATTGAAGGGTCTGTGGACAAGTGCGAAGCATGAGTTTGGTCCCTACCTTGGACGAGATGGCGAAGCCGACCAAGTTCCTGAGGCCTGCTATTTTTGATTCTGATACATATATGTATTTGTATTTTGTCACTATTACATATGGTAAGGCAACTTCTAAAAGGAATACTTTTTTCTTTCTTAATGTTACATAAAGGTGTTGCCTCTAAATTGTTTAATTCTAAAAATGTAAAGTAATTTCAACTGCCTTGATTCAAGTCTTTCTATCTCCAATAGCAGCCGAGAAATTCAAATTTCTTCAATATTGTTACGGACTGACGGACGGACAAATAAAGTGAATTTTAAAGTTGCCCTGCTATTAAAGATTTATAATTTTCAGAATTAGCATTGTAAATATACTGGAAGTGCATATTGGTAGCTTGGTATAAGAAGCTTCACTGAAAAGGACAACCATTTCGGTTCAGTGGTTAGCGAAATCTTAAGCTACAGACAGACAGATAGATAGACAAACATCTGCCACTGTTATATTAGAATTGATTTAAAATCCAGTTAGTATTATATATAGTACCAAAAATCACCGCTAGGTGACTCAGATAAAACTTAAAATTTGTTTTTAAAACAGTTCTGATATCATTATTTTAAAATAAATTGTTTTATTTTAAAGTAGTATTCATTTATTTTCAAATGGCAATGTTATTAATTCTAAATAGTTATGTTTTAAAATGATTGAAACAGTATTTTTATTACTTTGAAATCATTGAACAAATGTGACGTTAGGTTGTTACACTTACTTACTTACTTGTATACTTGATGGATTAATCTTCATTGATCCTCTTTCTATTTTCTGTCAGCCGATTCAAGGCTCTGAGAACAGTTAACCAGAGAGGAAGGGGACATTGGGATGGTTATAACATTAGTCCTTAAAGTTTTCTCATTCGTTGCTTAACTATTGGAGTTAAAGGGAAAGGGTCAATTACTGTATCTCCCCATCGCATTGTCCTTGTGCCGTCTTTCAATTGGGTCATTGAAAATTAAGAAATAGCGTAGTATGTATTAACACAGCCAAGTAGCAGGAAATAATTTGGTAGCAGACGAATAAGGTCATTGAAAAAGGAAGGGAGGTAGTTATATGTATACACATCAATTTTTAACAACTTTAGGGGACTTTTGTTGAATTTGAATGGTTGTTTCACTAAGTAAAACATTTGGAATTAAATTCTATAAAGATTTATTACTGTAATTGTTGAAAATATAATTCCTTCATTAGAAGCTCAACAAATTTTATAAGTTTGAAAATCAAACATCCAGATTAAACTGCGCTGAAAAAGCTCATACGAGGTTTAAAATCAATTAATGGGATGATTCTTTTTTACTTTATTGTCGCCACACTAATGTAAGTCTGATGGAAAAAAGTATATTGAAAGCCGTGTAAAAGTTGCGCAGAAATTATGTGTGTATTCACTTTCGCACTTGTATCATATTATCAAAACTGTTTTAACATCACATATTGATTCATCTACTTTACTTTACTCTAAACAATAAGTAATGTAACTGTCTTTTTGGCTATTTGGTAATATAGCAGTAACAGAACCTTAATGCTTTTTATTTTTCATACATTTCTACTCACACATATTATAGTAAATTAAATTCTGTTGTTTATCATACTTCAATGAAAGTAATTGCTTTATATTTGTATGTAAGTCCCTTTTGTGATTTTTAGTAGCGAAGCTACTCTATAATTCCAAATGTCCGTCAGATTCGAATTGGGAGAAACGTGATTTTTTTTCGGCTCCTATTCAAGATACAAGGCTAAAACTTTTTGTTAACATTCCCATCAATAAGGAACAATAGAAATAGAAGAGTAGAAGAATATTCTGAACCCTTTTTTCGTCAAATCTAAGAGAGAACATTCCTAGCAGACAAAAGTATTGTTTACTTTCGACTCAAGCTGATGTGGATTCTTAAAAAATTATAGACTCGCTATTCGATAGTGAGGCAAAATTATTTTTGTGAAAAATCATCCAAAAGCACATTAAAAATCTACAAAAATTAAACAAAATCATATGTTAATAACCCTCTTAAGATTTTATTTCATTTTTGTAAATTTTTTTATTCGATTTTGGAGGATTTTTCACAAAATAATTTTGCCTCACCAGCGAGTTGCCAGCCTAACTTTTTTTTTAAGAATCCAACTTTGTTTCAAGCTTTCAAATTGTAAACGAAATTTTTGGGCAATTAATTCTGATTCCGCAAAGCTTTCTACTAAGAAAATATACTGTTAACAGCTGACTTTTATGTATGTATGAAATGAAAAAAAAACATGCCTTCGTAGGAAAATGTGTACATAATTTCAACCAATGAGATCCAATGTAAATTCCGATGCGATTCTCCTATTGGCTCAATCAGACATTCCCTCTCTTTCTTAGTACCTTTATTTAAGGAGCATAATAATAAGTATAAAACATTGATAACGGTCGTACTGCTTTTAAGCAGCTTTTTAGCAGATTTTATTTCTCACAACGGATTTTCTCGGCTCTAACAAAATATACACGGCTGAAACTTTTCTACCAATGATTTTAATCAACAGAAATGGTAATTTATAAATTAAACGTTTAATGTCTTGTCCCTTCTTTTATTAGATTTTTTTTAGATCACCCCCAATCCTAATGTCTTTGTTGACCTAAATTTGTATTATCATCTTCAGGTATTAATTATATCCTTTACTTTTTTCAAAAAAATGGGAATCCAGATTTATATTTAGTTTGAGGACTTGCTTGTAGGCAGGGAGGGGACATTGGGCTGTTTATTACAATAGTCCCCAAAGTTTTGAAATACGGTGGTTTTATTCGTTGGCTTAACAACTTTGGTGAAGATTATTAAACTGTGATTGGTTTGTGCATTAAGTTTAGTGTCCAGACGTTTTAACCACTAATTTTGTGTATCATCGTTGGGGATCACATCAATTTATCGGCCATTGTCTTATCCCTTCAGACCGATGATTTGCTTGACAAATTTATTGATGAAATTAGACACATGTTGTCACAACATATAGATCAGGGTTACATTCTTTAAACTTCTTATTTTTAATCATTGAAGGAAGGGGACATTTGCTGGTATATTTTGGGATAAGTTAAAATACATCTCCACTGATGATAAAGAAAAATACCCCTGCTGTAGAATAAAAGAAATAGGTTGAAAGTTTAAACAAACTTTGAGTACCAAAATAATCTGCAGTCCAACGGGTACTTTTAAAAAACCTGATTGGATTGTTGAAACCTTTCCATCCATAATTATAATCTAAAGAAGGGGTAATTTTGAGGTAAAATAATTTATCTCCACTGTCTTATACTTAAGACTAGCGGCTTCGCCCCAAGAGGTTTTTTTTTTTTTTTTTTGGGGGGGGGGGTAGTCGACCCAACTATTTTAATTTTAGTTTTAAAAAGAAAAAGAAAATTTTTTTAAATAGTCATAAACCTTCCCGGGGCCTATGAGAAGCTACCCTGTAAAGGAGAACCCCATCGGTTCAGCGGTTAGCGAGATCCTTCGCTACAAACAGACAGACAAACAAACAGACAAACAAACAGACAGACAGACATCGTTCTACTTTGAATTATAGATACCTGAACCTAATAAATATTAATAAAATAATATAAGAATGGTTGATCCGTCCGTAATGGATAGCTCTGATCTTTACTTTTCAAACTTTAAATTATGATTCCTTATACAATCAGGATCAAATAAAAAAACTGTTTGAAAAAATGCGGCCTGATTGTTCATTTAGAAATGTTAGAATTAGAAATGTCCCATTAATTGCAAGCTTTGCACGATAATTCCTTAAACAATAAGACACAATTAATGAAACTGTTTCTAGAATAGGACCTTTAAAAAAAGCGGGTTACGTATTTTCTGCAAATAAGCCTAAAGAAGTTTCCCAGACTTTTTGGGGATCTTTTGGAGCATCAGTTATGGCAAAGGTTTTATTTCCTAATTTTTTCCAACTCCATTTTCTGTATTACTTTTTATGTACTAGCGGTTCAGCTCCTACCATTTAGGAGCTCTGTATTTGAATGGGTATAGAAATAATAAAATAGCCTCAAACCATCCCGAGATTTTTTTAAAAATGTAATAGCCGTAAACCAACCCCTGATCAATAAATATTCTTCAATCTCTTCAATATTCATCGAAATCTTTAGCAAAGAACTCGTGCATTGCAGGGGCAGGTTTTAGGCTAGATTAGGAAGTAAAGGCAAAGCTTACCTCATATGAAATCGTCATCTTTACTTGACAAAAAATATTTCACATTCTCAGATTATCAAAATCCTATTTTCAAGACAACGGACTTTTTTAGAAGAGTGAAGCCTCTCTGTAAGTGATGTGTTTTTGTCTGTCCACCTATACGTCGCTTTATCTACACTTAAATAAAGCAGTAAGCGAAAGATTCAAATACTATCTGCTACAAGAAAAAATTGATCTAACAATAGAATGATAACTTTATAAAATACTTTTTTTGTAGATAAAATAAGTATGAATGAAACAGAAAAAAACTTGTCTTTCATTTGAACTATTTATTCTACTTTTTATATTTTTGATCAAAAATCTCCGCTTTGATTGGACACAATTGAACTTGTTTTTTTCTCAATATGTGTTCTCAAAAAATCTTTGTATGTGATTTTTAAACAAGAACGTCATCATCCATTTTTACTCATTATATTTGTCGTGAAGAGTAACGCGTCCACTAATTGTCATATGCGATTTTAATCATCACTGCATCAGGATGATAGTAGGATAAGAAGTAGAATGCTTTGGCTTTAAAGGAGGCAAAAACTTTGATTAGATAGTAAGGACATCCAGACAAAGAGATTGTTATCAAAGGTTAACTTGTTAATTTTGTACATGTATCGTCAATTTTCAGACAAAGGGCATCAAAGAGTAGCTGCACTACTAAACATATAGATATGTGTAGGTCTGTCTGTCTTTAAGAATAGCAAATATGTGATTTGTTATATATGGGTTTCAAGATATGTGCGGGGTGGGGTGTGGGTAATTTTGGAAAATTAGGATGATTTTGGATTGTGTTTTTTGGTGCTTTCCATCAAAGTGTAATGAATCTAGAAATGAAACCCCTAACTCTTTAAAAAAAAATTAAAATAAGAGGTACTGTATGCCTTGTTACAGCGGGGCTAATCAATAATCGACCTAACCCTCTTCCGACTACTTATTTTCAATTTTAATATAAGAGGGGCGAGGGTTATGTGCACCATTAGGCACTTGGAAGGAAACCACCCATTTTTTTCTTCTAAAATATTTCTTTTATATAGAACTGTTTTTTCTGGTTACCCTCGCTACATAGCCTAAAACATGTCCAAGACCTATTCGAGGATTTTCTGAAAACTTTTGAATTTTTTAAAAAACTAATGTAAATACAATTTTGAATACCAAACTACTAGAAAAGAATAGTGTAATATATAACATGCAAAAGAAAACTTATAATATTTCAGTGGACAATATGTTCATTTTATTATAGATTCAGAACCGGTTTGTATCCAGCGGAAAATGATCAGATTCTGACAAAAGTTCTCAATGTTTCCGAACATATCAACACATGTATCTAATACTACTCTAAGGAAACGAATTGATTATCTAAAATCCATCTTAAAGCGGAAAAGAATTCAAAAAACATTCCGCAAAAAAGTAAATGTTTAGATTTTTGCTTGATTTTCTCAAATAATTGACATTAACTATTTCGTTACGGTAAAATAAAAAGATACGATAAATTGAATTTTTTTGAGGGATTTTCTTCGAGCCAATGAAAGATTTTGAAGAAAAAAAATATTTGTAGTTAGTTATATGAATTAAAGCAAGTTTTTATTACAATCCATTTATATAAAATAGTAAAGCTTTTGTTTGTTTGTCTGTTAAGATCTTGCAGACTACATAATCGATTGAGTTCTCCTTTGTGAGAGAAGCTTAGAATTCAAGGAGATATTAGGCCACTTTGTCTTATTCGTTGGCTCAAAAACTAATGTATACTTTTATTGAATTCTGATTGGTTGGATCCTAACAAGTAGAGTTCAAGCATATTTTAATCAAATGTGTTAATATGTTTATCATCATTGAGGAAGTATAACAATTTAATAATCTCCATGCATCATCCCTTGAGCCCCATGACTTATCTCCTCTTATAAATAAAAAGCCTCTAAAGACTAGAGACGCAACAGCTATAAAATAGATAATATGAAATGCAACCATGATGATACTTTACTACAAAAAAAAATGATGCCTGTTAATATAATAACAAACGGACGGACATTAAATAAAAAGGGGAAAAACTAATAAAATTTATGGATTTTTAATAAAAATAATATAACTTGTTGGACCTTTATAGAATTAAATTGTATTTTTTTAAAAACAATAACCCAGTGATTTAATACATATTATACCCCCCCCCCCCCCCACACCTTACTTTTAAAAACATTAATTCGGTGGCGTGCAGAGGGTTTTGCCATTTCTTATCTAATTATATTTCTGTTTAATAGCAAGAGTAAGAGCAATACCCTCGCACCAGCTCTTACATTGCATTGTTAGAACATCATGATAAGTGACGTGCAACAAATGGCCTTGTTTTATTGGCTACATGGCTGCACTTCAAAATTTAAAATTTGTGTTGGAGGGGGACTTTTTAGGCCGCAATCAAAATTTATGAAAACTGCTATAATAGAGATATAATAAAATACTATGGTATTCTTACATATAAGCCTAAAAATATAAGGGTTATTCTTTTCAGGCAGCTTTATATTAGACCTTTAGAAAGGTTTTAACAACATATTTTCAATAAAGATCATCCCTTACACTACGACAAATAGTCAGTGGTTTAATCATATTAAAGCATTCTTAAGATTTTAAGTTTTACTCGACTGAACATTACATTTACTATACAAGTCACAATATTATCTTTTTTATCTCAGTTATTTACCGTTCTTTTTTTTTTAGTAGCGAAGCTACTCTATAATTCGAAATGTCCGTCCGTCTGTCCGTCCGTCTGTCCGTCCGTCCGTCTGTCCGTCCGTCCGTCTGTCCGTCCGTCCGTCTGTCCGTCCGTCCGTCTGTCCGTCCGTCCGTCTGAGACAAAGTGGGGGAAACGTGATTTTCTCGGCTCCTATAAAAGATAGAAAGCTGAAATTTCTTGTCAACATTTCTATTAATATGGAGCATAAATAAGTGTAACACATCTATGTCGGTCAGACCCCTTTTTAGCAGGTTTTTGGCTATTTTAATATTTTTCAGAGACAAACTGGGAAATGGGATTTTCTCAGGTTCTATAAAAGATAGAATGCTGAAATTTTTTGACAAAATTTCCATCATGAAGGAGCACAATTAAGTATAAAACATTAATGGCGGTAGGACCGCTTTTTAGCAGGTTTTAGGCTATTTTTATATTTTTCACATTTTTCTCCATATCTTCAGTGTTTATGGTCCGATTTTCAAAATCTTCTCAGTTATAGATATCAAAATTAAATTTCCCGTCGTTTAAAGAAAACAACCATGACGGCCAGACTGCCTATTTGCAGGTTTTTGGCTATTTTTAAATTTTTCAAGTATTTTCCTTATCTCTGATGTATATGATCCGATTTTCCAAATTTTTAAAGTTAAGGATATAAAAATTATATTTTCTGTCGTTTTAAGAAAACAACCATGGCGGTCAGACTGCCTTTTATCAGGTTTTTGGCTATTTTTATATACTATATTTCCCCATATCTTTGGTGTTTTTGGTCCAATTTTCAAACTTTTTTGGGATATCAGTATCAAAATAATTTTTTCCATTGTTATGAGCATCTTTTATGTAATCTACTTTGACCGTCGTCATCATACAAAATAAAACAAGGTTTCGTGTTTATTTACCCCAATAAATCTATTCTTGATTTTAATAAATACACTTTAAATCTACTTTTACGTAGTCCCATCCACGACTTTTTGTGCTTCGCTACTTATGGATGTTGTCATCCTTGTTTTAAACTTTTATCATAGCATATGAACATCATTAGCGTATAATAAAATCGTAAAACAGATTTTAACAAATGTATTAAAAGGTTTTACGGTAAAATCAAATAAAGAAAGGAAAAAAATGAACCAAACTGGGTATTAATAAAATAGGCAGGACAGAAAGATATTTATTAGATATTTAACGCAACGTATTAAAGACAGCTTTCCGCGGATATGAGATTAATAAAATTTTAAGATAAAACCAGTTTTGTTACCCTAGGGGGCCGAAGGCCTGGGCTTACACAACTGGTATTAATTTTATGTTTATTTTTATATTCGTGGAAAAATCGTATATAATACAATGCTATACATGATTTTTCAGTATGTTTTAGAACCGGGTTTAATCGAATCTATAATAATCGATTCCATACTAGAAATAATATTACGTTTAAAGTAGCCATGTTAAAAATGCATTAAAAAGTGGTCATAGCTGTAATATATATTATGTATTTCTTATAATGGTATTAAAAATATCGACAAATTTGTAATAAATAAAAGAGGTCATCACTAACAAATTGTCTGTGTAGTGGCCTATCATTAGTCATTTGTATTGGATGACGTCATTTTGATAGTCACTAGAGAAAGCTTCACAATTTCTTATTAACAATTCCCTACAAAGTGTAGACATAAACAAACATATAGACAAGCATATTGACAGACAATATTCACTAAGTAGGTTTGCCCTTAGAATATAACTTACATTATATACGTTCCAATATTTGGTCATCATAAGAACAGAGCTTTTAGGGAGAAGTATAAACGAGAATAGACTTTAGCCACCTAAGTATGGCTATAATATTTTGTTGTTGTAAAAAAGTACATATTTGTTCATTTGTAGGGCAGCAACAAAAAAGTAACAATAGTAATCGTAGCGAAGCTACTCTTGAACTGAAGTATGTCTTTTCTTTTCTTTATGTTATTATAAAAAGTAGTATGGTTTTTAGTGGCATGCTAAGTCCGATAGGGCAGCTTTATATATGTTCAGGATAGGTTTAAGGCTGTTTTATTCTTTAATTCAAGTTTTGGAGGGCTTTAGACTTTTTTTCTGTCCCATTCTTCCCTTAAATCCAGATCCCCAAGTTGAAAGGTGAAGTGCCACTGGTTTATTAACACAGAATTTTAAATTTTAACATGTTAACTTATGATAATACTAGCGGCTTCGCCCCTAGCCTCTAGGGGCTGTGCCCCAAAAGTTGGTCAAAAAAAATTAAGGTGAAATTCGTAAAAGGACCAAGGAAATCTCCTGCAAAAAAAAGACCAAGGAAATCTTCTGCAATAAAAATAAATAAATGGGGGGGGGGATTTTTTGTTTTTGGGGGAGGGTTGGCGGTGTCCCACCCCCCAAGAAAATATCTTAAAACCACCACAGGACCAGTAGGTATATTCCCTGAAGAGTAGAGCCCATTCGGTTTAGCGGTTACCGAGATCTTAAGCTGCAAACGGACAGACATCGTTCTACTTTGTATTATAGATATGTATACTATCTTTACACTGATATTTGGTCCACATTCAGACAGTCATAGGAACGTTCAGACTAAGTTATAGAGTAGCCGCGCTACTAATAAAAATGAAGCTATTTTAGAATAAAATATTATTGCGGTCAAAAAAAAAGAATGGGGATAAATATTCTGTTAAACCAATGGATAAAGATTTAAGAATAAGAGCACTTTATTGACAATGGGGTTAGAGGGGGTTGTATTCATACCTTCTCCCCCCTCAATCTTTTTTTTCAGATGGAGGATACTCCCCTATTCTACTTCTGTTATGCCAACTGACAAAATATCGACATCATATTTATCAAATCACTTCGTTGACTGTTATTTAAGTCGACAGTATGCCTGAATAAAAAGCGGCTATACTTGTTTCTGATAGCCTAATGTATTTTTCTCCACACAAATCTATGTCTCTTGTATCTAAATATTTTCTCAGACAACACGTCCCTGTCCATTTAGGGCAAATTAGTTTTATTTGATAGAGACATATTAACGTGCTACAAATTCAGAAGGGTGTTTTCAGTGGCTAAGAATCTATCTGAGGAAAAGCACCAATAAGCATGATCTATAGAAAGGGTAATTTGTTTATCATAATTGGAGGTATACATAAATTCATCGTCATCTTTTTTGGCCCTTAAGATCCCTGAAACTAGATATATTTGATTATATTGTTTTAGGCTTCAGTTAAGATAAGAAGGAGGAGAATTATACAGAGATGGAGGGGACTTATTGGGCTGTTTACTATTCTAGACCCAAAATAAAAATGTTTTCTTGTTCGTCGGCTCATCAACTTTTGGGACTATTATCAAATTTCCATTGGTTGGTTCAATAAGTTAAGTGTCCAAACGATTCAACCATTAATTGTAATCCAAAGAAGGGGCAATTATTTGTATCATAATTAGGTATGTACATCAATTTATCGGCCATTGTCTTATCCCTTTAGATCCCTGAGAATTATATGTTAATACTTAAACTTTATAAAATACTAGCGGCTACGCTTCTAGAGGCCTCTAGGGGCACTTGAGGAGGAGGGAGTCGAATTTATTAATTCTTATTTTAGATTTTAAAAGAAAAAGTAAAAAAAAAATTTGGGGGGGGGGGATTTTTCATTTTTTGAGGGGGTTGGGGGTGTCCCACCCCCCCAAAAAATAGTTATAAACCTTCCCGGGACCTATGAGTTTTTTGTACCCTGTTAAGGAGAACCCGATCGGTTCAGTGGTTAGCGAGATTCTTTGGTACAGACACACAGACAGACAAACATGAGTTTTATGTACCCTGTTAAGGAGAACCCGATCGGTTCAGTGGTTAGCGAGATTCTTCGGTACAGACAGACACACAGACAGACAAACATCCTGTTACTTTAGTATAAGGATTAGATTTTACAACTTTTGCTATTTTGTTTGATTAAATTAGCAGATTTTGTAGAACCTTACAACAAACCAATCAAACTGATATCATAAACTTTTTATAACTGTCTTTTTTCAATTTTACAATTTTAACAAAGATTTTAAAGTAGCAAAGCTAATGTATCATTAGAGTATGTCTGTACGTTGGAAAGATTTCCCTCGTATTGCATCTGGACCACAAACAAACTTGATATTTTTTTTCCCCAGTATAGTTATGAATTGCTGGATTAGAACCGGTTCTCCGTCATACTGAAAAATTATGTATAGCATATTAAATATTAAAATAAAAAATTTTGAAATTAATAACAGTTTTGGTAACCCTGGTCTTTCTCTGCTCCTGTAAGAAGCTTTATCACAATTTAGAACCATTTCAGAGATCTTTCGCTTCAGACGACCTGTTATTTTTATGTAATTGTTGTTAAATTTTGTCTAAAATATGAATAAAATTATTATTACTTGTTATTGCTGCGCTACTTTAGTACTCATGGACAAATATTTCCTTGTTATGATTCAAGGGCAAATCTTGGCCAATTTGTTAAAAATCTTTTAGATTATAAAGCCATTTAGAAATTCTTTAGTAGTCTAAAAAAGAAATCAAGTTTAAAAAAGAGCTTTTTTACTTGATTGCTATCTAAGGGATAAGACAATTGAAGATAATTGATGCATGAATTATATCTACAAAGATTATGATCACAAATACTACTTGTGTTGATAAAATTAAATATAACTAGTTTGGAACCTTTCTTTTTATCTTAGTCACTCTCTCTCTCTCTCTCTCTCTCTCTCTCTCTCTCTCTTTCTCTCTTTCTCTCTCCCCCTCTCTCTCTCTTTTTTTAGTTTGATTGGGTAGAAAAAATTCAGGTTTTTCCAATGTTACTATGAAAGACGCGTGGCAATTGCTCTATGTTTAGTCTTACAAACAGGCGTTAAATACGAACAAGCACAATTAGAACCCAGGGAGTAAGGGAGGGGACAATGGATCGAATATTCAATTTTTAGGAGTCTTAGACTTTGGGGACTGGCTTAAAGGGAATGTGCAAGAATTTAGCAGTTTCTGACTGAGTTTGGGGACTTGCGCATAGAATGCCGCTACTCGTTATGTATGTTTTGAATATTGCAGACGGGGAGAAGGGATAAGGGAAGTGGGGGGAAGGGAAATAAACACTCGTTGTGTTAGTTTGGAATGTAGCAGACGGGGAGAAGGGAGAAGGGAGGTGGGGGTAAGGGGCAAGGGAAATAAACAGAATAAAAAGGGGCAGTCATATTCTTGCTAGCAGCTGGCCGGTTCCAATAATCTTTTAATATAAAAATCAAACCAAAAAACCTCAATATATTTCATCAAAAACAAGTTGTGATTTCACTTTACATGACGCTTTGGAAATCTATTATTCAATTAACAATCCCTTTATAATTTCCTACAAATTTATTGGATTAAACTGGATTTCATGCCCTTTCTTTGATAACTCTTATATTGAATTAATTGCCCATTGTCCCCTCCCTTACTCCCTGATTAGAACCTCCATACAAAGTTCCTTCCTTCAATGAGTTGGTTGTCTGTAACGTTCGATTTTAAAAATCTCCCCCTTTTTCATAAACATGTGTGTAGGTATGGTTTTGAGGTTTTTAAAGTTTTAACCATATATAGGATCTGTTTACTATTGATCAAATAGGCATACACAAGAATGACAATATTCATGAAATGAAAGATACACACATACAAAATTAGAAAATTAACTGTTATCACCATAAGAATTACAAATTCCTAATGTAAATCATATAAACATTGTTTAAAAGTATTTTATTTGAAATTTTAACATTTTTAATTGATAATAGAGTTATTACACCTTTGAAATGATACCTCGTCGTTACAATAATCATCATGGGTTTCTTTCATTTGATTGCCTTTTTTCTCAAAAACTGTTTAAACGTAATTTTTTAAATGCACTAAAACGGAAAAAAAATATATTATGTAGTAAGGTTTCGTGATTTTTTCCCCAGCTAAATATTTTGTAATAGCTGGTTTTATCTTTAGATTTACACTTTTATATTTAAGCCTTTTAAGAGAACTTAAGTAACAGACAGATTTTAGAAATAGCAAATATTTATGTTTTACATATATAATATTTTTTGACTCTAAAAGTTTTATTATAGCCGTTCGAGAAATTCTAAGCAGTATAAAGAAATATAAAACTGATCCTAATAGAACTAAGCCGTTTCAGAGATCTTAAACAACATATATAAGGTCAGACGTGACACATGCATACCTACAGACATCCCACCCCTTATAGTTATATAATTAAGCTCCTATAGCGATGGACAATAAAAAAGCATTTACGAAAGAATCTAGGCGACTATTCCATTAGGTAAAAATAATTCGTCCGCTAGTTATTATGGTGGCATTGTGTTCGAATTTCAGCCAATAGGAGATAAATTCAAGACTGCTAAAGTAGTACTAGGTACTATGTTAGGTAAGTGACATTGTTAGTTGGAGTAGAAGCATCATATAATGTAATGTTATTTTATTGTTCATTTGTTCGCTAACACTTGACAAGTTAACCTATTGAGTTCTCCACTTTCAGAAGGCTTTACAAGTTTACATAGATTTCATTTTCAGATTTAAATCTTGTGGCACTTTAAGGCTATGTATTGTCCTTTTTGTAAAAATACAGTAAGAGAGATAGAAAGAAAGAAAATAGGAGAAAGGTAGAAAATAAAGAGAAAAAGACAGTATGAGTAAGAGATATTAATGAGATTAACAATTAATGGGACAAAATAAAGAAGTGAAAGAAAGACATAATAGAAATAAAACCTAATAAACTCGACTTTTTCATTCTATTGTTATAATTGAAACATTAACATTAACCAAGAATTTATGTAGATTCAAAATTTAGGCGCACAGCAACTCTACAAGTATAACTCTTACTACTTCCTATCATGGAAGGAGGTAAAAAAAATAGCCTAATACTATCCCAAGACTTAAATATAAATATTATAAAACTATCCTGGGACCTGAGAACTCAATCAGTTCAGAATGAAATCTTAATTAAAAAAAAACATTACTACTTTATAAAATTAGAATATGCTTACAATTACAACTCCATATGTTCTGGGCTATTTGTAATATAAGTAGCTGCGCTACTGATATATGTTGTCGTCCTTGTTAAGGTCTTAAAGTAAGAATAACAAAGAAAGTTAATTTTAAGTGGGTTGATATAATTAAACTTTGGAGCTTAAGAATTTCTGCCCTTTTCACTAGCGAAGATACTCTATAACTGCATCGTTTGTTCGTCCGTTTGTCTGATAAGTTTGGCCACTGCAAGTTTGTACCAACCAATCATTTAACAAACGAATGAGAGAACACGTTTGAAAAACTTTGGGAATCAGTAAAATTTACAATTCATTGTCCTTTCCCTGACTTCCATTCCTCATAAATTTCATGTGAAAATATTGTTAATGCATATATTGAAATCGTCCTTGTTTTGTCATTTTTTCTTGAAGCTTCGCTACACTTATACATGAATCATATCATCCTTGGTTTTTTCAAGATTTATTTGTAAAAAACAATTATTAAACCAGGGTTGGTCAAAATTTATGTTCTGTGACTTACTTGAGTTTGTTTATTTCCTAGCATAGGCAAATGGAAGATAAAATAAGCACTTCTAAAAAATCCATTTTGTAACAATATCTTTCTTCAAAACCCAAAAGAATCTTTTTCCCGGTAGTGTCTATATACCATCCCCCCCCTTTCCATTTTAAAATTTTGATATATACTTAGTTATGAGTTAGCTCCGCTACAAAAAAAAGGTATAACAGTTTTAAAATTTCTTATCTACATCTTGGTATATCATATAAAAGTTGACATTTTAAGACAGGGAAAGGGCTGTTTATTCTAAAAAAAAGAAAAACTCTTTTGCCTGAAACCTTTACAAATACAATGTTTTAAACAACAGTTAAGCTAACTGAAAAGCTTTGTAATAAAGTATAGTAGTAGTAAATTTGATTGTTGGAAAACCTATGAGCAAACTAGATTATTAAAGCATGCAACTCCTCATGGCACATGAACTTACTATATTAGACTATTTCTCTTAACACTAAAGCCACTAAAAGTCTTTTCTTCTGTTTGTTTTCTGTATTATCAATCCTCAATCCAATTTTTATTATCAAATTAATTCAATTCAAGGTTTTTGTAATCAGGTTATAAATCTATACTGCCCTAAAACCACATCAGATAGTCAACAATAAATAAACAAGGATGACAATATTCTAGGAGACAATGGGGCCCACGAGCATTAACAATTTTACACAGAAGCAATACTGATATAAGCAGATCGTTGGAATTTAAATAAATGTAAGGGGGAGTAGTTATTCGAATGTATTTTTACCTAGGGTAGGTTACATTCGTAGCCTTAAGCCCTACTTAATTTTCTTCTAATTTCATTAATTAGGGAGAGGGTCGGTTATGTGCTCGACTTGGCTATTTCAGGGAAAATACCGAATGTTCTCAAATAATTACAAAATACGATTATTTGTTGCTAATTTGCTTCATTTATGATATTTATATAGAAAAATCCTTAGCTTATGAAAATAAGAAATAATTATTATAAGAGGTTGTGCAATCAAAGTAAGGTTGTCTGTTCAAGTTGAAATGAAGAATGTATTGGGATATGTATTAAACCCCCACACTATCCAAAATGCTGAAACGTCTATATTACTACTTTTTAAAAAGAACTCCTTAACTCCAAAAGGAACATTGATTTTTAAGATAAAAAACGATCGTGAGTTGATTTTATATTTTTTTTGACCAATTTAACAAACCAGTTAAATTTTTATCATAATTATATTTTTGTGAAACATGTAAAAAAATCTTTTTTTATTATTTATTATTTTATTATTATTATTTATAAATTAATGTATTTCAATATAAATACAAATAACATGAAATAAACTATAATATTTATGGATTTTTTATAATAAGAATACAGTAAAATATTTCGCATTAATGAAACAATATGTATGATATTTTGTTTGTATTAATAGTTAAAATTTTATTTCATTGGAAAAAAAACATTTTTAGGTTTGAAAGTAAGTAATATTATCTTTATATTGTAAAAGAAAATTTAAAAATTCAGATGCAATGTTGCTATATGAAGAAGTTTTTTCTAAAATTTTTATGGAAAATTGGGCAACAAAAAGAGTTTGAGAGTAGCAATTATTAACAGTCCATTTTTTTATAGCTTCGTCCTTGCTAGATTTCAATGCTCTGTCTTTGGCTACTAAAATGATTGTTGAAATTTGAAGAAAATCTTTATCATTGAATTGAGGATAAATGATGTTAAAAAGGAAAAAGTTTTCTTTAAAAAAAAATGAATTCTGGATTCCCATCATTATATTTTTGGTCTAGAAATAGTGCCAATGCATGAATAAAGTACTTAGCAAAATAGCAATAAAAAATCCCATGTTCGGTTGTTGAATCTATATTGCATTTAGGACAAATTGTCAAGTAAGCCAAAATGCATTAACTTTTTTCTGCTTACAAGGGTTCTATTAAGCTTTTCTACTAAGAAAGATTTATAATGCAAAATTAAAGGTAATGACATTACTTTTTTAAAACTGTTTTCAAAACTTTCAATATCTGGAAAATAAAGACCATCTCTTTTCCTTGTTTTAATACTTGGGGCATGTTGATCGTACTTTTCTCTCTGCAACCATTTAAAATGCAATGATAAAATGGAAGGCTTAAAATCATTAACATTTATAAGAGGTAATCTTATCTTACTTAATTTCTTTTGGTCAATTGTATCTAGGCATAATATATTTTGTTTACTACTTATTACTTCTACATAAGATTGAAGTTTTTTAACTAGTCTACTATCTTGTATTAAAGTATGAATGTCAGAACGAATAGTCGGTAAAAGCATAATTCTATCTCCTATTATTCTGTGTTCAAGTAAATCTAACAAAGTTTCAAGTGAGTTATCTGCTAAAATTTGTATCTGAATTTTTGTAAACCTATTTGCCCAAAAAGAAGAAACAATTAATGTTTTAAGCATTGTGTTTTTGTTTAATTCTAGATTTTTCAAAAATTGTACTGTTTTGTCAAAGTATATAATAATCGAAAAATACTAGCTAAACTTTATTTTTTCATTACTTTTAAAAAGATAACCATCAGTAACAAAAATATATTTATATAATAATTATTATAATATATTTATTAAATATTATAATATATAATAATTTATATAATATATAAATGTTATAAGTATAGATGTATAACGCAAACTATTACCTGGCACTTGACTTGGGGACCTTTTTGGTCTACTAGCATATTGCTTTTTGCTCTTTTGTAGCGACTTGTGTCAATATTTTCGATGTTATTGGCTGATATTCAAAGACCCAAATTTAAAAGCATCTATTAAAAATTATGTTGTTAATTCTCTATCAAATTCTGTCTGTCTTGATCTAGACATGACATATGTTCAGGACATATACTAATTGTAGAATTGCTGCGCTACTTAAAAGCATAACATCAATTAAAGAAAAGATTTTGATTATTTTGTCGGTTTTTTTCCGTAAAAATTTGGTAAACTTTCCAAGAATTTAGCGGAATTTAACAAGGGGGTGTTATACTAAAACAACCATTTTTTAATTATCCAAGAAGCTTGTAATGTCTAAACATTTCCACCAATAATTGTTATCTACATAAGGCTTAATTTGAGATAAACATCATTAGGATTCTACATTAATTGTCATCATTGTCTATTGTCTTATCATAGAAGTATCTTCTTGTATCTTACTTCTTTAATAGTCTATTTTTGTGCGTTTTTGTTAGTTTGGCTTTCAAGGAAAGCACAGGTCTCCTTAGCAAAACCTTAGATTAAAAAAAATCTCGAAAGAAACGGACAACAGGGCCTTCAAATAGGGTACAGTGGTGGTCAGAATCCGTTGGAGATTAAATCTTAGCTGCTCCTTCTTGCCAGATATTGCAATTTGAAGTTTTGTGGTAAAAATGCCTAAAATTATAAGAATTCCAAGGTTATATTCATAAGTGAACGCCTTAATTCATCAAGTGAAAAGAGTGAGTTTAACATTTGAGGAGTTTAGATATCTCTTCATATGTAAACTACAAACTTCATCCCCATTTAGAACAATTGGGGGTAGGGGGTGGCAGAAGATCATTTTAATGTGTATTAAAAATCTATTGGAGATATATATAAGTTTTTGGATTTGTATTTTTGTAGGACCCAAAGCACTTTTACACATAATGCTGACCTCTTCCCCTCCCCTCATAAATAAAAACATTTTGTAAAGAGAGAAAGAGGGGGGGGGGAATGGGTTACAGTTGAAAGGGTACTGATATAGTGTGTTACTAAGAAACCACTAGAATTATAGCAGTAAAGCAAACCTTTAAGATATCCTTTGTTAGGTCAAAAGTAACTTTTACAAATTTTGCCGAAACTTTCCTCCAGACCCCCTTTCCCTTCCTATTGCTTTACAATCTCCCCCCCCCTCCCTCAAATTAAGTAATAGAAGGGAGTATAGCAATACCCTTGTGATTTACTTTGAGATTACTCAAGATATAGAGGACTTTTGGATTTAAACTTTAGTAGGTCCATTATTACTTCATACTTGAACAAATATTGCTGCCTTTTCCCCAACCTCAACCAACCCCATCCAGAAAAATTATTTTGCTGCACAATTTCCTCCACCCCATAAAAAATATTAGAATATTGATTGCCCTCTCCAGCTATCCTCCATATAACTCAGAAACCACTCAGAAACCACTAAAGCAATAAGGAGCAAACTTTGGAATAAAGCTTTTAGATTCCCAAATTGATTTGGGGAAGTAGCAATGGGTTGACAATATTTCTTTTATATGTCCAATAGGTTGGAGGAGATTATAAAGCAAAATAATTGTACTAGATTGATAGGGTTGTAGTTGGAATAGATATTTATAAAAGTAAATATAGGCCTACATTAGTCAAAATATTAACCCTGAATATCTCTAGAGGTTTCTAAATGATTTACAATATTATTAACCTATGCCACTAGCCAATATTTCTAGCAGATGGAGGGGGGGGGGGGGGGATTCAGCAATATTTGTAAAAGTAACTAATATCCTAAAAAAGCTTAAATCCAAAGTTTGCTTAATATAATTCAGTGATTTCAAAGTAACACAAGAGTATTTTCCACATCCACTGCCCCCTCCTAATAATTTTTGGTCTAAGAAGGGGGGAGGGGGTTTGTTGCAGCAAAATTTGTAAGTGATTTTGATGCCAACTAAAGTTTAAGTACTAAAGCTTATATATTTCTTTAGTGATATCTAAAGAACTCTTCATGTAATTTTTTCTCACAATTCTTCAAGTAGTTTTGAGTAAAACATAATACTGTTGCTTTTCCCAACCCCTCCCCCCTAAAATTTATGGGTTGCTAGTGGGGGTCGAAGGGAAGGGGAGGGTGAGAGTATTTTTAAAATTAACTTTAGCTATATGTAAACTTGAACTGAGGTTTACTCTACTGGTTACAGGGTACAGCCTCTAGCTTAAAGTTGTAAACTGGAAAATGTACCTTTTTATTGAATAATTTCTTTCAAGTATTAAAATTTTCTAAATGGGTAGGGACTGTGTAGTTTACATATGCAGAGACATATACACTCCTCAAATGTTAAACTCACCCTTTTTATTTGATGAATTAAGGTGTTCACTTATGCATATATCCTTGGAATTCTTGTAATTTTAGGCATTTTTACCACAAAACTTCAAATTGCAATATCTGGCAAGAAGGAGCAGCTAAGATTTAATCATCAACGGATTCTGACCACCACTGTACCCTATTTGAAGGCCCTGTTGTCCGTTTCTTTCGAGATTTTTTTAAATCTAAGGTTTTGCTAAGGAGACCTGTGAAAGTTTAAATATTGCTACAATTTTTGCAGTTTTAAAATATCATGCTAGTACTAATTGCTAGGGCTTAGTGCTTGGGCAGATTATTAGACACAATTACAAAAACATCCTTTTTATTATTTTTGCTGTTTTGTTTACAAACCAATCAGCAGAAAGTAAGATAACATCGCTCATTAATACCAGAAAGTGATTCAAAATACCAAAAAAAAATGTTTTACAACTATGTTAAAAAAAGCTGTGAATCTGAAGCAAAAACAATAGTGTATGAAAAATAACAGTAATATATGATACAGCATAGACGAAAGAGAGATTTTATTCCGTTCAAAAAATGTACAGTATTAGGGGGTTTCATGTTTTCATTTTTGAACATTAACTTCTTCTCCCACCCTTCCTCAAAATGAATAAGTCATTTGAGAAACAAGCTGTTTTTAGTATTTTAATCGACATCAACAAAAATTATTATCATTTTGTACTCCTCCCAAAAACGAAAAGTCGGCATTATCGTATCAAAAAGGCATAACAAACATACTACATTTTAATTACAGCTTGCTGAGTGATATTCCTAAATCCAAAACGGACCTCCCCCCCCCCCCCCCTTCTTTTTAAATAAATTAAAAATAAGGAGGCCTAAATCCTGCAGGACTTCCCTTCAGTTCCAAATATAACCTAACCTAAAATGACCTAAAAGAAAAACAAAAAACTACACTCTCCTTTATTTAAATTTTTTTGCAACATTTTAAAGAAATGGGGGGGGGGGGTCAGTGCTGAACAAGGCACTTGAGGAAATTGCAGCTTGCTGCGTATCATGAACAGAGCAGCTACTCTAAAATTCAAATATGCCTGTCAGTCAGTCTTTAATGCTATTGGAAATTTGGATTTTCTCGGCTGCTAATGAAGGTAGACAACTGACAAGTGAAGATTTCTTTGAATTAAGCACATCTAGTCTATACATTGTTTTCTCCGTCTAACAGTCGGTTATGCTTCAAAAATCCGAAAACCATGTTTTTAAGGTTTCGTGATTTTCTTTATGTTTGTGCGTATTCTCTCTCTTTCTTTTATTTGTTATGGATGGAAACTGTACATCTTCTCTATAACTTAATTTGATCATTTGCCAACTCCATTTTTGTGTTTTGCTAATCATCTATGTTGTTTTATTGTTTTATACTACTAGACTTCATCGTTAATAGAAAATGTATTTATCACATGTTAACAGAATAACGTTAACATTCATTTAAAACCTTTATCTAACTAAGTGAAAAATTTCTGAAAGCCAAACTGCCGAAATTATTAAGATTGCCGATTTGATTGATATCAGTTTTATAATGGATTGACACTGTTAGACTTTTGATCTTTGTACGTTGTGGTTTTAAAAGCGAATTTTTTCATTATTTCTTTGAGATGCTCGTTGATTTAGATGTGCTAAAATCGACCTTATTGATTTAAAATATTGAACAAGGATTCCTTTAACAATTAGATATAGTTAGGGGAGCATAGCAACAATATGATATTTGTTAGATTGTCCTTTTGGCCAAAAATATTTTTTTTTGTGGAAAGTTTTACTGATTTAGCACCAACTTACAGTACAGTAATTATCATACGTATGTTAAATATAATTATGTTTAATAGCTTGTTACTGAAATTGTTTTCCTTTGTAAATTCATCGTGTGATCAAATAACTGCGGAAAATTATATTAACGAAAATTAAGAAAGGGAAATATATTCTGATAGACAAATAGTAAATAACAGCATTTACTCAAAAAACGCGCGACTAGAGCTAACTACACAATAAGAACACACTTCTTTGTAGAAAATATATTTCGCTTTATTTAAGCCTTCTCAATTCTAATTGTTTGAGAGTTTATGTACAGCATTTACATTCATACACTTTCACATTTCAAGGGCGATGGGACTTTAACTCAACACCCCCCTTTACGGGGGGTGTAGATTTCTTAGGAGGGTATCTCCAACCTCTCAGGAGAAATCACCTATAAAAAAATTACCACCTCCCAAAGCTGAAACTTTTTAAAACTGACATTAAATGTATCATTTTTTTGTTTTTAATATAAATGTAGCAAAGTTGTATTTTAAATGTATTTTTAAGAATGATATTCAGTGTTCTATCGGTGAAATAATAAAATGACAGTTTCGCGTCCGCAACTAAAAGAAAATTGACAAAATCGTTTCTCAATCTTACGCTGGATCGGGTTCCTTTTGCGTCACAAATATTTCGGGTAGATCATGTATTATATTAATTAACAAATCTAGAACAGCCTTTGCCAGCTTGAACAAAATTTGGAATTCTAACAACATCTCCATAAAGACCAAGTTAAGACTTTTCAAGTCAAATGTTCTCTCTGTTTTGCTGTATGGGGCCGAAACTTGGTTCCTAAACACAGCAGTGGTCTCCAAGCTACAGACATATGTCAACAAATGTCTTAGGAGAATCCACAAGATCTTTTGGCCAAACAAGATCACAAATGCTGAGCTTTTAGAGCGCAGTGATATGTCAGACATCAAACTGACAATAAAACAGAGAAAATGGAGATGGTTGGGGCACACTCTAAGGAAAGTGCATGATGATTTAACCAATCAAGCCTTGACTTGGGACCCCTCACAGGAAAAAGGAAACAAGGCAGACCAAAAACAACCTGGAGGAGGGAATTCCTTGAGGAACTGAGAAAGAAGAATTTTTCATCTTTCAGTGAAGCCTCTACTGAGGCCCAATTCAAAGATAAATGGAGAACCATTGTGCGTGGCCTATGCTCTGGAAAGAAGAGATAAATGGCGATGATGATGATGTATTATATAATTATGCTTGTGGCGTCACCTTTATCTTCTAGGTAACTCGCTCCGCGGGATATGAAAAAAATTTTATCTATGGTAAAAACAGTCTGATCTTTATAACTAAATATTTTTGATGGGTTAAATTGTCCCCCTCCCTGTACCTTAAAAAATAGCTTAAAACCATTGTAAGACCATTATGCATATTCTCTGAAAAGCAGAGCCTAATCAGTGCAGCGATTAGTGAGACATTAAGCTTTATCATAAGTTGAATTCGAAATCTATAACTTGTAAAATTGGGAGCGATTGCATTAAAGAATCATGCCCCCCATATTTAAGAAAATCCACTTTAACATATATCTGGTAGTAATTATCAGGAATTTATGGAACAATAAATAATAAAAATAAATATAACTGGTATTGTAGCGCACTAAACTACATTTCACCTTGTTTTATGGTTGAACGGGATTTTATTTCTAGGACAATTTTTGTTTTCCACAAAAAAAATACTTTGACTTAAGAGTCGCTTCACTGCAAAGTAGATTCATACTTGGTTAGAGGTAAGGAAAATACTACTCTGCTAACAGCCATATAGATAGACATCCTATTACTTATAAATGAGAATATCCCATCTTATGATATATTTCCTGGTCAACTTCTGTATCAATATTTCCATGAAAAATGATATTACGATAACACGATAACTTTTGACTGGTGCCCAATCACTTCCGCATATTATTTAATATTCGCATAAAAGACACAATAGCGAATACATAAGAATATATATTCATCACAGCTTTTATTAGACAGCTTTCCGTGGATATCAAAATGAAAAATTACAGGATTCAAACCAGTTTTGTAAGTTCCGAGGGGCCGAATACCAGGGCTAGTAAAGTTTTTTTTTCATTTTTTTTTGAAAGTTGAAAATTGTCTGTGATACATGATTTTTCAGTATGACTGAGAAGCGGTTCTAATTCAGCAGATATTAATCGGTTTTGAAGGCATACTGGAATAGTTATTTCTCGCATCGTATTATAAACAGCTTTCCGCGGATATAGAATGTACAATTATAAGATTAAAACCAGTTTTTATAGTCCCGAGGTGTTGACGGCACCGGCTAAAAAACTAGTTTTAATCTTATGATTGTACATTTTTATATTCGTAGAAAGCTGGATATAATACGATGCTAGACATTTTTTTTTCGTATGAGAACCGGTTCTAATCTATCGGATATTAATCGGTTTCGAATGGATACGATGTGCGGATGTGAATACACACCAACTTTTGACTCGCTAGCAATCATAGATAACAAATTCATCTGTTACTAAAATTTTAACGTTTTTCAACTAATTTGTTATATGTATGTATAGCTCATAAGATATCGGCAGCTTCGACCCTAGCGTGTTTGTAGTAATTAAAGGAAAAATAGCCTTAAACCGCTACTTAAACATTTAATTTCAAAGTATGATATTCAGAGGGATCTATGTAACACTTCCCTAAAAATTGTAAACCAATCGGTGCAATGGTTACTGATATCCTAAATTTCATCATGCGGTTTATATCAGATGCGCCTCTAGCATATATTGGATCTGAAATCGAATGAAAAGCAAAATAGAAAATAATCAATCTCAAGATTTAAAATAAAATAGCTAAATACCCTACTGGAACTTAAATAAGTCTTCCCTAAAATGGTTAGTTATCGAAATCTTAAGCAACGGATAAAATCCTTTAAAACCATATTAAACTTAACAAAAAAGAAAATTTCTAACTATAAAGAAGCTTCGCTTCTAGGAATAATCGTTTACAAATAATATTCAACAAGTCCGAATAATATTATGGTTTTTATAGTTTAGTAGGAGCAAAGCTACCCTATTATACCCTTTTGTGTTATTATGTCTGTCTTCTGTAATTATAATTTTAGTTTTCTACCAATCCTTTTTATCTATCTCTCTTTTTTTTAAACTTTCTCTCTCTCTCTCTCTCTCTCTCTCTCTCTCTCTCTCTCTCTCTCTCTCTCTCTCTCTCTCTCTCTCTCTCTCTCTCTCTCTCTCCCTCTTTATCTTACTTATTTGTGTAACTAATGTCATAATACCAATAAGATGTTGGTTTACTTCATTTTTAAAAATAGACCTAAACTTTTTATTTTCTTTAGATATTTTGAGCTTCCCTGTAATAGGGAAAGATAGTCCTTGATGAATTTTTCAGCTTCAAAATGTTGAATTTTTAAATATCAACAAATCGCATTTTTTGCCACTTTTAAATTCGCCCATTTAAGCTTTAAAATCACTCCAAATGTGTATGTGATATAAGTTATTTTCATGAAACAGTGGATTTTTTACAGTAACTTTAAAAGTAGTTATTGTTGCGTTACTTATGAAATTAATTGGTCTTACTGTTTTCAAAAGCTGCATAGCTAGAGAGTATTGAAAAAAAAGTGGCTTAAAACCTGCTAGGAACAACTAGGTATTTGGTAATTAACACTGAAAATTGTTAATAAAAATACACAAATACATCCTGCTATTTTTGTAAATAAATTTTGGCAAAAAAACCGAACACTACTTCTTTTAAGTCTTTTATTCCACTTATTGAACTATTTAAGCATCAAAAATCACAATTATTTGAAAGCGAGTCTATTCTACAATAATAGTTTCATTTGTGTAGATGACTGTTTAAATAAGCAGATACCCAAATTAGACGAATGTTAAATTAATACAACAGGTTAAAATAATGTGTTTTTTTCATCTTTTGCCCTTAGTAGGGGAATTAAGTTTTAAAGCCTCGTTATCTTATTAGTTGACTCAAATGTTTGGTTATTTTTATTGAATTTTTGTTGGTTTGCTCGATCAAACTAGCATCAAATCATTGTCCATTTGTTTAAAATCAGATTATTAATTTATCAAATTATCATTAGTCTCGCTTCTATTGAATATAACCATACTTGTTATAAGTACATATCATATAAAATAAAAATATGGCACTTGAAAATAAAAATTCAACAGTTTAGCCAAAAAAGTGATGGAAAAATAAAATATTATGGAAATGTTTAGTTTTTTTTCTGTAAGAAGCGAAGCAACTGTACATCAAACCATCAATTCGTCAACTCGTTTATGTACTTTAACTCATTTTACGTAACTAACTGATTTGTTGCTAGCCTCTAGGGGCTGTTTGTTCGAAAGGAAAGAATCAGGCATAAAATAGCCCAAAACCAGCCAAAAAAAAAAATTAATTTCAAAAACCATTTTAGAAGGTATGTGTGAAGCTTACCTAATCTAAGGAATCAATTGCTCAATTGGTTAACGATATCTAAACGGACAGACAAAATAAATACTACTTTTTATAACAAATCTTCTAAACATATCTATTATTTTGTATCCGTTTAGATCTCGATAACGACTGAATTGATAGAGTTCTTCAATTTATGGATTTTTTAAAGAGGTTCGGGGCAGATTTTTACCTATTAAAGGTATTAACATCCAAACTTGCAGATCTTTTTTTTGCACGACTTTTGTCCAAGATTCCTTACGGTGCAATGTAAAGTAAGGAGTTTTACCTTCAAAGAGCCAAGGCATTCCCCATACTTTTACTCATTCAAGTTCAAATTAAGCATTTAAAATATTAAAGTATTTTTTTCATATCTTTTTTCAGCATTTTATTTCAGACTAAATGCATTGTTACTCTATATTTGTTAGTATGTCTGACTTTATTATTTGTTGAGCTTGATAGATACAATAGAGTTGCTACGCTTCCAAATATTTTAAAAGTTGGAAAAAATTTAATGAAAATTCTTTTGCTTGTAATCGAATGAAAGGGGTCATAGACAGACAGACGGACAGACAGACAGACATAAATACATACACAAAGACAGAAACAAATATATAGTTGAATTGTTTTGTATAATAAAATTTTTGTCTGTCCTTTTTTACTATTTTTGTTTCATGACTCTTTCATAAACTTATCCCTTCTGTAGATCAAAATTATTTGTTTATTGCTAGATTGAACCAACCAATTTTGATATAATAAAGTACCCATAGTTTTTAAGCCAGCGAATGAGAGAATATGTTCTAAATAAAAACTTTGGTTACCGAAATCTAATTACTTTCTCCATGAGTATGGGAATAAAATAACTAAAATTCTCATGGCTTAGAAATCGGGTCAAAAAGGGTTAAATTTCAGTCAATATCCTATTAACATCGATTGGCCTATAAAATACTAATAATATTATAAACAAGGCTGACAACATTCATAAGTATTGATACAAATATATAAACACAAAATATATCTAAATACTGAAAAGCAGACATATGTAGAAATTGAATTGCAGAATAGATGTTTTCAGTGAAAGATCTCCAAATAAAATCCAGAGCTGGATCTTTAAACCATTTTAGTGGTGAGCCAGATCGGGGTGAGCCGAATTTCAGCCAATCACAGCGCGGCATTTCATAAAATGCTGTGCTCTCATTGGTGGAAAGTTGGATCACCCCGATCTGGCTCACCACTAAAATGATTTAAGGATCCAGCTCAGTTTCTTATAACAAACTCGCGACTAGTCTAAACCCTTAGCATAAAGGGGCTCTGTATTCAAAATGGTAGGGAAAGGCATAAAAAAGCCTAAGACTAGCCTAGTACATAAAGATTCTAAAATTGAAATATCCTAAAAGGAATCAGGGACCTATGGAAAGTTTCCCTAAAATAGTTCAGTAATCAAAATCTTAAGCTACAGACAAAAAAATCTTACTACTTTATAGAAAAGAATAGCAGCTAAGTAATTCTTATTTTTCGTATTCATTCGAATCCGGTGGATAGGAACCGGTTCTCATCCATACGAAAAAACTATGTCTAGCATCGTATTATATCCAGCTTTCTACGAATATAAAAATGTACAATCATAAGATTCAAATCAGTATTTTTAGCCCGTGCCTTCGGCACCTCGGGGCTAAAAAACTGGTTTTAATCTTATAAATTGTACATTCTATATCCGCGGAAAGCTGTTTTTAATACGATGCGAGAAATAATTATTATTACATCTTTACATAGCATTATAGATAGAAAGATAGTTAGACGGACATAAAGATTTGTACAGTAGGTATTTTTTTAAAAATTAATAGAGGGGGGGGGGTGTAAGTTTGATCTAAATTAATTTAAAAGTAAAATGATTAAATTTTTTTCTTTTAAACCAATTTTTTGTGACTCATGTGAAAGTATTTTATTTTACGAGGTAGATTAAATTAATTCAAATATCAACATTGGAAATAAATCCTTTCCCCATTTTTTTTCATTTCTGTCAATTTCTTTATTCTTATTTTTTATTCATTATTCTCTCTCCTTCATATATCTCAAAATTCATCTCTTTCTATCTCTACCTTTATCTTTACCTCAGTCTTTTTATCTTTCTGTCTCTCTCTTTTTATCTCTTTTTTTTTATTTTTACTACCTCTGACTTTCTTTATCTTTTTTATTATTCCTTTCCTCTCTCTCAGTTTCTCACTTTATCATTTTCTTTTCTTTATCCCTCTTTATATCTTTCTCTCTCCCTCACTCTCCATCACTCTCTATCTCTCTTTCTCTCTATCTCTCTCTCTGTCTCTCCCTCTCACTTTATATATTTTTCTCGTATTCATTCGAATCCGGTAGATAGGAACCGGTTCTCATCCATACGAAAAAACTATGTCTAGCATCGTATTATATCCAGTTTTCTACGAATATAGAAATGTACAATCATAAGAATAAAACCAGTTTTTTTAGCCCGTGCCTTCGGCATCTCGGGGCTAAAAAAACTAGTTTTAATCTTATAAGTGTACATTCTATATCCGCAGAAAGCCGTTTATAATACGATGAAAGAAATAACTATTATCTCTCTCGCATTCTCTTTTTTCTGTTATTTAAAAAAGTCAAAAATTTTCTAAAAGTATTGTATTTCTATCGAAATTAGAATAAAATACGTTGAACCAATTCTGATTTAATTTGAAATAGACATATTAGTTTAGAGGGTTTTGCTTTTAAACAGCACTTTTTCAGCGCATACAGGGCACAATAGAAAAAAAACTATCCTTGTCAATAAATTATTGGTTTTGATGTTTTAGTTAAATGTCTTTACTAATTTTGGCGGTTTATGTTTTACAAATTATAAAAAATGAATGACATACTATTAAATTTACCTTAGTTAAATGGTAGATTCGTTGCTTTAGACTTTGGAAACCTTTGTTAAACGTAATAAAGTGTAAAGAACTACATAACTAACATATCAATTAATTAGTAAGAATTGTATAGTAGCTTTATTTTTAGAAATTAAAACAAAGTATAATTTATCTTTCTAATTGGATAACTTTATTGAATTGGACCAAAGTCAAATTTTATGGGATTTTGAATTTAGATGTAATTGAGATATTTTAATTGGGACACATAAATATAAAATCACAATATAGATAGATAGATAGAATAGATAGATAATAGATAGATAGATAAGAATTAGGATAAATCATAAAATGAATAGATAGAAATCTTTTCATATATGAATTATGATTGCAAAGGGTAGGCATTTTTATCATAAATTACCAAAAAATGTGTAATTTTTTTAATCCTACGTTTTTTAAGTAACGGATTTTTAGATTAGCAATAATTGATACTTTAAAATCACCAATTTCCCAAGAAGCAATACAGCAAAGCTGCTTTATAGTTCCCGTCCGTATGTTATTAATTAAACTACAATTCACAAACTCATTAATTTATTGTTTCATTTTTTCTTGTATATGATCAAATTCTGTATCTAAATATTGTGCCTGTCCTGTTTTATTACTTCTAGAGGGGTCATTTCCAAATAAAGATGAAAATATATGAATCTTATCATAAAGAATAAAAACATACACAAGTAGCATAGCTTATTTTATTTAAAATTCCCATTATTATTTTCTTGTTTGTCACTTAAGATTTAAAAAAAAACCTGTATTTGGAATTTTAAAATAAAAAAATCTTAAGACATGATAAAACAATGAGTAGCTACCCTCCAATAAATCAGCGAAATTATTCCTGGCTTTAGGCCTATAAAGCACTACCGAAAAATCCTACTTTCATCTGGGCATAATTATAGAGTAGTGACTCAAAATTAGATAAAAAAAATGTCAGTATTATATCTATAACTATCGATGAACCAAATGAATCATTAGAGATTTAGTATTGGTGGTTATTTTATTTTAGGCTAGGTTTTATAATTGTAAGTGCCCTGTATGGGCTATTTGATTTGTGATAATTATGAAAGAAGGTGAGATGGAGGGGATCACTTATTTTCTATATAAAGGATTTTACAAAAAAAAATTAGGAAACCACGTAAAACTTTGGACACATATGCCAGCGAATCAAGATTTGATAAAAGTGTAACTTTTTACAGTGAACTTTTTGGATGTTTAAAATTTGTTTCTTTAAGTTTTTGTAGCACCAACTGATTGGGAATTAATAGTTTTAATACTGTAGCCTCAGGAAAGGCTACTTTTCATTTCATCATATATTAGAAATTTAATAAATAAATTGATCAAACCAGTTTATAGGTTTGTTAGAATCTTACTTTGGATTAAAACTTTAGGCTAGTCGAAACTATAATGGGTTTTAGCGCCTACATTTAACTAAACTTTACTTATACTTATTTATTGCCTGTCAAAACAGGCAGTTTTTCGAGGATAGTAAAGAATAACAAATTTGTATAAATTCCAGTTTTGTTAGCTCCAAGGGGTCGAATTATCCGCCAAACGGCAAAAGCGATTAATTTTATGCTTTTTTAAAAAAAATTTGTACACCATGATGCGGTGTACATGATCAGAACTGGTTTGAATCCAGCGGAAATAAATCGGATTCGGAGCCATACTGGGTAACATTAACTTGACAAGCTAAGGAATTTTGTATATGATTCACTTGATTGTTTGTCAATCCGTTATTCTGGCCTTCTTTCCATGTGGCAAGAACAAAAACGTTATTTTTGCCTGCTATTTAAGATACAAAACTGATTTGTTTATGATGGTTAAGATTATAATTGATAATTCATACTTAATATTATCATTTAAGTCAATTTATTTTGAAGTAACTACAAGTATAAAATATTCATTGTAATAGAGTAATAAGCATTTTGATTTTGAACTCATAGAGTAGCTATGCTGCCAAAAAGTATGTCTTTTGTGATACATTTCAAATATTGACACTTTTCTGATTCTTTCATATAAAATATACATGGACATTGAATTAAAATATCGCCAGAAACCAAATTTAGAATCTTTAAAAGAAGCAGTTGGATGTTTGTGTGTTTTGATTTTGTCCAGTAAAAAAACAAAAACTACACAAATAGAAGAAGCTTTTTCCAATATGATTTCGAAACCGATTCATATTTCTGGATAAGAAACGATACTCAGCCATATTGAAAAATCATGTATAGCATCTTACTACGGAAAATTTTCCACAATTATTACAATCAATATTCTCAATATCAATACCAGTTTTGAGTTCCCAGGCTTTCGGCCCCTCGGGGTTAACAAAACTGGGTTTATTTTTATGTTATTTTTTATTTGAATATCCACAGAAAGCTGTCTATAATATGATGTGATAAATAAGTATTACTAAAAATAATAGCTTCTAAATGCAGAACTTAAACCAAAACACTGAGAGGAGGGATATTTTAAGATGTTGATTACTTTCCATAGTTGTTCTAAATTTATGGCATTAAAAAGCTACTTACACTTTTCTCTATAGTAAGTTAGAATCAAAATCTGTCGTTATTTTTTGTTTGACATACTCATATAAAAAGATCGGCGTTATAGATAAAACTCTAAGCCAGCTTTCTGTATTAAATTTTGAGCACAAAAATTATATAAAACAAGAATGATAATATTCATGTAGCAAGTAGATTTTTATAACAGCCATACAGACATGTGAATAAGAATAGTTAGTAGTAGATACTTGTTGGTAAGTAGAATATTTACAAGAAATTTGAGGAGGTTATGAAAGGACAAACACACAGTCAGATAAATATAAAGTAGATGCTTATTGGTCAAAATAAAATTCAATAAATGTTTCTTATCTTTATTAGAAGCCAAGTAAATCGAACCTTCCTTAAATCGTTACTGACAGGTTGTTCCTAACTACAAGCAAATTATCTGTTTGAACTCAAAATATTTTTAGGTCCCCATACCAGGGATAAGGGATGGGAAAAGTAAGAGAATATTATTTCAGGCCTATTTCAAGCCTAGGCCTAAAAAACCAGTTATGGGATGGTGCAGTAGTTCGTTATCAACTCTAATGAAATAGCTAAATAAGCGTTAAGAATATGAAGTATGGAATCAAATTCAGGTAGCTAGTCTAAAGTAAAAATAGAACTTTTTAAAACAAATATATTAATAGCTTTTGTTAAAATCACGTTATGGTGCTTTTTTTTGATGTCTCCAAAATCAAATTTTATCTTTTACTCTAGTAAATTGAATTTTTTGGAAAGCTATCATTGGGTTTGCCTTTTTGCATTTTTGTTAATGAGTAAAAATTTAATTTGAGAATTTTATTTAATTATTGCTTATTAAAATTCATAATCAATAAATAAATTTAGTACAATTAAATAAGTACTTGGGTAACATTCTAACAATTCTTCTTGTTCCATGTTAATAGAATAATGTTTTTTGTACTTTATAGCATATAATAGTACTTTGAGGGGTTTCAATCAATTCTGTATAAAATTTTAAAATTTAAAATACAATATTTCATTTACAAACTACCAAATGAAAAATTTGTAGCTACCCACTTTCCAAAAGATAATCCTGCTATTTTGGTTTTCCTAAATGGTATTTTTTGAATGTAAAACTCTGGGCAGATTTGATAATTAAGATGATGTGATATAACACCTTTTAATATTGTTTCTTAGAAGCAGACCATTTCAAATATTTTCTTCTATTTCACATGCTGCGGTTTTTATATCGGCTGCCTCCAGTTGTCTATTGGTTGATACAAAAAAAAACTTTATTGGTATAGAGCGATAGCCTATTAGGAGCTGCCTCCAGTGGCGTCATTTAATTAGGAAATGGTAAAAGTTGCAATATCCCTTTAGAAACTAGGCCGGGACCTAATTTAAAGCCAGGTTTTCTATCCCTTATCCCTGCTCATACAAAAAAAACTCTTTAAAAACTATATACAGATTCTATCTAAAAATATAGAATATATCAAGAAAAGCTAATCTTTATAGAATACGCTTGCATTATTTAAAAAGCTGCTACAGTGAAATCTGCAAAAGACAAGTATTCTTAAAAACATATACTTTTTTTCTTGATGTATTTGTGCCATTGCTTTTTGTAAGGGTAAATATACATTCTTATGCAGTAAGGCAAAGCTTTTCTAGTATAATGCATGAAAATTCTCGAATGTTTATAAAGGATAGTTTTAATCGTTAAATCTAGGCATGTTAAAATTGCCTTATTGATTTAAAACCTTGTATAAGTATTCTTTAGAACAATTCCTGGAACAATAATGTGAAGTTACCCTTCATAAAAAAAAATAGTTATGACCTTCTGAGCTTATAAGAAAAAAAACATATTGGTTTATCGGTTAGCGCGCACAAAATTTGTTTTATATAAAATTTATCCCTATTTTATTAGGTATACATACATCTATCAAAACATACAAAAGGATTTCAATGAAAAGAGTCAAAAAAAAACCGCTGGACTTTATACCATCAATTTTATAACAGTTTGGAGACTAAAATACTAGCTAGAAAATATTTTTTTTTTAAACTAAAAATGTATATTATAATACTTAAATAAATTCTATTTTGAACTAATAGCAACACAGAGTAAAAATAATCCGACCAAATAATTGGTTAGAAATTGTACACTTTGAAACTATTATCCAACCATTACCATTGATTGCACAACCTTAATCTATATGCCGAAGGCACCGGCTAAAAAAAATTATGATTGTACATTCTATATCCGCAGAAAGCCGTTTTTAATACGATGCGAGAAATAACTAATCCTGTGTTTGGGCCAAGACATTCTTCCTATTCCTATACTCTTAATATCATATTTACTGTTATTATATTAAAATAACACATTAGCCATAATGTCGTTAGAATACTAATATGCAGAGTATACCCATAACGAAATTAATTTTTAAAAAAATCATGAAAACTATACATGGTTTTCAGCTGTCGTTGGTGGGAAACATATAGTAAAATTGACGACCTCTCAATTTGCAACCCAAAAATTACTTAAAGGAAGCCTGCAAGAAATACCGCGCTTTAACTGCTGAAAGACTGCCACAAGTAGACCAAAAACCCCAAATTTGAAGCCTTCAGCTTCTATAACAAAAAAGTTCTAGGCATTTTAAAATGACATTTATGTACAATGGAAATTTTGAAAGAATTGCAATGCTCATGTTGAAAACTTTAAAATTAAACTACGTGGCCTAGAAACAAAATTATAAGCTTATTTTTGTCATAAATTTAGATTTCCAGTAACTAATTATATTTTTACAATAAAAATACCCATTTTTATAGTCAAAATCATTAAAAAAAATTAAGTTTTACTTGCGTTGTACCGAATGTACTGTAGCCAATCAGAAGGCTGAATCAGCTTAACAACCAATCACAGCTAAGCTTGTATTAGTTTACCCCTTTGTTTCCGCTATGATTTTCGTTTAAAAATGCAATTTAAATCGAATTTTTTTCATAGATTTTGACTATGAAATGTGGTGTTTTTATTGTAAAAATGTAATCAGTTACAGGCAATCTAGGTTTCTGACAAAGATAAGGTTATAATTTTATGTCTAGGCAACGTAATTTAATATTGTTTTTTCTTTTATGAGCATTGGAAATCTTTCAAAAATTCCATTGTACATAAAATGCTATTTTGAAATGCCTAGAACTTTTTTGTTATTGAAGCTGAAGGCTTATAATTTGGGGTATTTGGTCTTCTTGTGGCAGTCTTTCAGCAGTTAAAGCGTGTTATTTCTTGCAGGCGTCCTTTAAGATTTATTTTATTTGTTAGTTATACCTGACTATTAAGACCCCTTTTATGACGACACAACATATCAACAAATTGATTCAATCTTTTACAGTTCCATTAAGACGTGATTTAGACCCGTATGTGATTCACCCCCCCCTCCCTCCGCAAAAGTCAATAAACTAACCATCTTTAAACGTAATACTGTGTACATGTCTAAAATGTATTGGTCCAAAAAGGTGGCTAAAAAACTGCCAATCAATCACACACACACACATATTGGAAGTGTCTTCCAATGAGTACATTTTTGGATAGAGTTTTAAAAACTAACACTTTTTTTTTAATCGAATCTTCTCAAATCTAAATGGAAATATGCTTTTTTTCTGCCTTTTTCTCCCCTACCCCTTTTCAATTTCCCAAATTCTAGGAACGCAGCCGCTAGTTTTATGATTAATAGCGCTACTTTTTAAATAATTTGGTCTAGTAAGTCTTTTTTAGATTGATATAGATAACCAGTAGAACTCATATATTATCCTTCTATCTTTTAATCAGATTTCGGCGAATATTAAAATAAAAAATATAGGATCAAAACCAGTTTTTTAGCCGACCGTGGGGCCAAAGGACTGGGCTAAGAAACTGGATATTAGGATTCGTGGAAAATTATTTGTAAGCCGATGCTATACATGATTTTTCACTATAGCTCAGGACCGATTCTAATCCGGCGGATAACAATCGGTTTCAAAGCCATACTACAGGGTCATTCAAGAGAAATGATTTTTTTTAAAAACTTAATTATGCATAGAAAATAAAACAATTATGTAAAATCCTTTATATATTTGGAAAACCTATTATGGGACATTTATGTTCTAAATATTTAAAAATGATTATTTCAACAAATTATGCCCTAAAAACCGGTTTTTCCAAAGGCCTTTTTTCGAAGATTTATGGATTTAAGGGGTGTTAAAAAATACACACATTTTTAAAATTCAAATTTCTTGGCTTGTGTTTATAGTAGAAAAATGTTATGCATATCGTTAGAATCGTCATAAGCTCTAGTTTTTGAAAATATAAGACCCGTTTTTGTGCTATTTGTAGTTTAGGAGCTATGTTAAAAAATGTGAGAAAAAGGATGAAAAGTTTTAAGTAATTGGAACATTTTTCCACGTAGCTCCTATACTATACGTAGCACAGGAATAGTTCTTATATATTAAGAAACTAGAGCCTATGACGATTCTAACGATATGCATAACATTTTTCTACTATTAACACAAGCTGCGCAATTTGAATTTCAAGAAGGTGCACATTTTTTTACAACCTTTAAATCAATAAATCTTCAAAAAAAGGCCTTTGGAAAAACAGGTTTTTAAGGCATAATTTGTTGAAATAATCATTTTTAAATATTTAAAACATAAATTTTTCATAATATGTTTTCCAAATATATAAAGGATTTTACATAATTGTTTTATTTTCTATGCATAATTAAGTTTTTTTAAAAATCATTTCTCTTGAATGACCCTGACACAATAAAAACTGTCCCGAATTTGTATTATTTTGAGGAACACGACTCCAGTGACATCATATTTTTCTTTCCCGAAAAAGGGAAGGGGTAGAAGAAAATCTCTTCAAAAGAGATGGGGAAAAACCCCTTTTCTCCCATCTCTTTTTTCTTCCCCCCTTCCCTTTTTTTTCTTTCCCCCTTCCTTTTTTCGGGAAAGAAAAATATGACGTAACTGGAGTCGTGTTCCTCAAAATTAATACAAATTCGGGACAGTTTTTATTGTGTCATGACCCTGTATGATATATATTATTACATTTTCCTAATCTATAAAAAAAAGTCCTACGACAAACGCAGGAGTCCGAAACGTCGGAGTGGACACTTAACCTAACCTAACCTATTATAGACCATCTTATAGGTTTTTTAAATGCCTAATCCCTGCGGGGGGGGGCTTATTTTTTCATTCATATCTTAACCTAACCTAATCTGTATAGAAATACTAAATAGAATTTATATCTTAACACTCATGCGTTTGTCCACTCCGACGTTTGGGACTCCTGCGTTTGTCCTGGAACCTATAAAAATGCTCATCCTTGTTCAAAATGTATAAAAAAAAAGGTCTAGATAGCAATCTCCAATCAAACTAATTCTTTCACTAAAATGGACTTGTACATGTAATATACTGTTTTTTACACTAAGGAGGGGGAGATAATAACCCACCACCCCCCCCCCCACTCCCAGTATTTTTTTTCTAAAAATAGAAAATATTATTAAAAGTTTTGTTAAAACTTTATCTGGCCCTATTCAAACCTTCCCTGAAAAGTTGTTGACCATATTTCTATCTATATTTGACTCACTAAACGCCCCTAGGCTTAGAAATTCTCTAATAAAAAAAAACTTTATGGAATCATATTTTACTTTGTAGGGTAAAAATACTTTACAATACTTACATACACACACGCACTCATCCAGGTACTTCATCAAACAATCTGCATAGTTTTAGAGTAGCTACGCTCTACCTTTTATTTCTCAAATTTGTGTCAGTTTTCTGTCATGCATAAAAAGTTTAAAGTACAGTTTTGCGAAAATTGTTGACGTTTTATGCAATATTGCGATGTTCATTTATTGTAAGAACTAAAATGTATTATTTACATGTGGTGATGCCCCCTTCAAGACTCTAGAATGGAAGGGTGAAATATTTATAACTGGATAATCAAATTCGACTCTCCCCTCCTCAAGTACCCCTACAGGCCTCTAGGGGCGTAGCCGCTAGTAGATGATATAAATTAGCAAATATGTATATTGTTTATGTCGACAATTTGGGCACCTAATTCGCAATTCTATCATAATAACTCTTGTGTTGATATCATAACAGCACATTAGTTTTGGGTGGTTAAATTAGCCAAAAATGTATTTTTTGGAAGTTCTTTATAGTGCCTTAAAAAAGTTTTTGCCCCAAAATACCAAATGAGGCATTATGTCCCCTTTTTTATAGGCACTATATAGAGCTTCTTTTTTGTTATTTTGTATGGACATACAAATATTTGAACCATCAGGAAGCTGCCGGAATATTTCAATCATATGCATTGATAGATAGATACCCAGCATCTACTAAAGTGGTTTTGTTTCTTTAAAAAGGTTGCATTGACATGTCGTTAATTTTCAATACGTCTTTTTTGTGACGTATTTAAAGAAAATGACTTATTAATATGGCCTTAACTGTTTTTTATTTGCCATTATTTTTCTAAAAAAAAGAAATTACAAATTAATGCCTGATTAAATATAAAAATTATGGTTGTTTCAATGCGTCATTTTGTATTGTTTCCACATATTAATATATGTTGTAAAATTACATATTAATTCTGCAGTAAATAAAATAAATAATGTGTAATCAAAACGTCCTTACTTTGTAATAAGTCATCTTTATTAGATTGGCCCAGAATAAGGCCTAATTCATATTACGATGTGCGGGCGTGATTTAATCATAATACATCATTTATAAAATAACTTTCATTAAAAGAAATTTAAAAAAAAATATAATTCTATTACAGGAAATGCATTTTGCTATTAAGATTTTGTTTTTCTAATTTCCATGAACAACGACGACTTCTTTATGATTTAATGCTTTTTCGCATGCGTACGAGTCGTACAATTGTAAACAAACAGACAAATTAAAGTAAATAAATACAACAATATTTTGTTTTCATTAAAATTTCTTTCTTAAACCCTAGCATTTTTTAATATAAAACTTAGAAATATGTGATAATAATGATACAGCCTTATGTATTAAATAACCTATAGGATAATATTCTTTTAAAAGGCAAAACTTTTCTATAATTACGGTCAGATGTCCGTCCGTGCATAACGGATATCTTTATCATTAATTTATACCTTTTATAATTTTCTGTTTAATTTTAAATTTCCTATAATATAACAGTTCAAATTAGAAACAGTAGCAACTCTATAATCGTTACTACAAAGTCCGTACTTATACATACACATTTAAAACAAACTCATTTTCAAATGAAGTTAAATTCCAACTTATACTTTCTGTGATAGTAATTTATTGCATCATTTTATAAACAGGTTTTCGCCGATATTAAAATGAAAAATTATAAGATTACAACTAGTTTTGTTAGTCCTGATAGTCTAACGAAACTGGTATTAATTGTATGTTTTTTTTACTTAAATTATTCTTGGAAAATTGTCTGTAATACGCTGCTATACATGATTTTTCAGAAGGGATGAAAACTGGTACAGCGGACATTAATCGGTTTTGACTCCATATTTGAAAAATTATTTATCGAATTTTATTAAAGACACTGAGCTTTTATACGTGATTTTTCAGTATGGCTTAGAAACGTTTCTAATCCAGCGGAAATTAATCGGTTTCTGAGCCATACTGGAAAACACTTTCTAACACTGTCTTTTTATATCCAAAATTTTCTTGCTTGCTATTTCTCCGCCTGCATATTAAAATTTGTATTTAATAATTTATGTGTTAATGTTATTTTTAAAGATAATAATGAACAAGACAAGAAACCAGTGGGCAAAACAAGGGCTCGGCCTTTGTCCTAGTGAATCTTTGTCAAAAAACCAATTACCCCTTGTAAAGGATGTTTTGAATAGATATCTCTTTATAATTGAATGAATAAGGATATAATTTTTTACGTTTTTTATTCAAGCAATGCAAATAGCGTGGACAATATTTTTAAGAACTTTCATTGGCATAGAATAATCTCATTAAAATTAGGTATTATTATTGATTTCAATGGCTTTAAACAACAGTTTACTTACAGAACTTAACATATTTTACACGGAATTCACACATAAAAATTGAAAATTTACCTATTTTTGTTTGTTACCAGTGATTTATTTATTTGTTTATGTTTTTAACATTACTTAATTTAATTTTTCAATAGTTTTTTTTATGCTCATTTAAAAAATAAAAACTTTTGTTTCTTAAGTTTTAGTTTTTTTTCACTAGTTGCTTTGCCATTGTAAATATAAAGCAGTATTTGTTTGTCTGATTTAAATGATCCCTGAATCAATATAAATTCGGTTGTACTTTTCATTGAATCCTTATATAAATCTTTGGTAGTTTTCAGCTTTATTTGACACCCAACCCTCATTGACTTAAAGCTCCAATAAGCTGAGGTATTCAATATCAAAAACAAGAACTATTCAGTATTCATGCATTTCAGAGAGGAATTGTATTTGTCCTATGCATAATACAGACATGAGAAAAGTAAAATAAGGGTTACTGATGGATTTTTAATTCTAAACTGATTTTATGTGATTAAATTAGTATTTTTAAAATTAAAATCACGAAACCTTATGTTTATTATGATAGTGAAAATGGAAATCAGTCTAACGAAATCAGTTTTCATCGTAGAAACAAAATTTTTAGCTTAGAATGCCTGTATAGGCAGTGGTTACAAAGTTTGAAGAACCGCACATTGAATTAGGCATAAATAAAAAAGTAGCCTGATTTTGGGCCAGACTAATCTTTATTAATCAAATAATTTATTAATATATGTTATAGAAATACATTTAAAGTGGCTGTGAATTTGCAAATAACGTTATATATATAGGTAGATAACTAACAATTGAAGATAAATCTTTAAAAATATTGCCTACAAAAATGAAAAATATTTAATTAGATGAAAAACAATTTTCAAATTTTCTAAACAGAACGATACCGCGCTTATCATTATTATGAAAACTGAATAATAAATGCATTAAATACGAACAATTGCAGTGCATTTATAGGGAATTGTATTCAAAATAGATAAAGCATTGTGTATTTTTTTAAATGTCATTTAAAAGTAACACAACATGATTATCATTTTAATGATAAAAAAAGCAAAAAAGAAAATTAGCCGAAGTTCGAAAAGTAAAATGTTTTTTACCGGCACGACATTTTATTACCTCTCTTTCTATCTATCTGTCTCTCTAACCATCTCTCTCTCTCTCTCTCTCTCTCTTCTTCTCTCTCTCTCTCTCTCTCTCTCTCTCTCTCTCTCTCTCTCTCTCTCTCTCTATCTATCTATCTATCTATCTATCTATCTCTATCTATCTCTCTCTCTCTCTCTCTCTCTCTCTCTCTCTCTCTCTCTCTCCTTCTCTCTCTCTACCTAACTCTACCTAGGTTAGTTTTAAATTAAATATTATTTAATGTATAAAAAGATTATCATTCTAATCTTGTAATTTTATATTTAATTTTATTTAATTCACTAGCAACTTTTTTAATAAAAATAAAATAGCCTAAAACCTTCGCTACAGACAAAAAAAGCTTACCACTTTATAAAATAGGATATTGTTAAATCTTTTTATTAAAAACTCGACATTCTTTCTATTCTGTATTCAGGGAGGAAATGGATATTTAGCTGTTTATTACATTAGTTCCCAAAGTTAATGACATTTTATTCATTGAATAAATAACTCTGGGGACTTTTATTTAATTTTTATTGGTTGGTTCATTACTTTGTGTGTCCAAATGTTTAAACCACTAAATATAGTTTAAAAAAAGTGTAATTTTGTGTATATTTTCCTTTTGGATATCCATTAATTTATCGGCCATTGTCTTATGCCTCTAATTCCCTGGTTTTTATGTAGCAAGTGGGTTCGTGGGTGGGGCGTTAAGTGTGTGTGTGTGTTATACTACGATAGTGTGTGTGTGCGTGTGTGTGGCAAGATAGGTAAGGTATGTGTGTGTGTGTGCGTGTGTGTGTGTGTGTGTGTGTGTGTGTGTGTGTGTGACAAATTACAATAACTTTTCATTGGAACAAAAAAAATAATGTTTGTTTTTATGGAAAAACTTTAATAAAATGATTGAATTTTTTGCTGAAGTATATAGCAAATATAATACATTTTTACTTTTTAAACAATTTAATTCTTAAATATCATTCTTTCTATAGATTTAAACACTTTTTCTATTGTCTTTATACCAGCTCAAGCATACCGAAATTCGGTTCATAATTTTTTAAAATAAACCAAACTTTTTCATTACATTTTAAAGAAAGTTTGAAGACAAATATTATTAGAGATGTATTATAAAAATATTTCCTAAGTATTGTTTTTTTTGTTTTTATCTGTGAGCGAAAAAATAGCTTATTATTTCATAATTTAATTCTTGCACAGATTTTAACATTATTTTCATGTGGAAATACTCTTTGCATTTTAAACTGATTTTTTTCTAACTTAGTTGAACTTTTAAGGCATTATACTTTGAAAATTACTTTAAAAATACGAAAAGGTAAACGAAAATGCATTTTGAAAAATTAAATTCGCGATCACTTTAATGCCGCAGTAAATGAAATAAATAATGCAGAATTAAAACGTCCTTATTGTGTAATGTGTCATCTTGATTAATTAAATAATTTTCAATACACTTTAGGAAATAAGGAAGAGTTCAGAAAAAATTCTGACATATTTGTTTTTAAATATTTTTTTCTTCTTAAAAACTAAAAGTTTGCTACATGAAAATAAAATTAAGAAATATATTATTTTTATTTTTGAAGTTAAACTTTTCTTATTAAAAGACAAAAAAAAATTCTGAACTATGTCAAGACAGCTGATCCCCATATAAATATTATGCTACAAACAAACATTACAATTTATGAGTAATTTAATTTGTGTGTGTTAAGAATAAGATTTACTCAATAATAGAACTTCGTTCGTAAATGTGATGAGAGAATGAGTTAAATTTTTCCTTCTCTTGTTGCATAATTTCGAAAGGAGATCATAATCGACGACAAATCATGAATATAAGTTTTACAATGTTGAGGTAAGAAGTTAGCTTAAACATCTTTGGGGACTTTAGTGAATTTCAATTGGTTTTATAACTTTAAAGGTAAGAGTTCTATTTTATATCAATCCTATTATATTAATTAGTAAACGTTTTTTGTCTGTCCCAAAGGATCTCGCTGAACCGATATTGTTCTCCTTTACAGTGAAGCTTCTTATAGGTCCTGGGAAGGTTTTTAACTATCTTTTGGGAGGATTCTACACCACCCCCCCCCCAAAAAAAATATTTTTTTAAACTCTTTTGAAACTTAAATTTAAAATGGGATAAGGTCAACTTTTCCCCCTCCTACCAGTGCCCCTAGAGGCTTCTAACCAATCTGTTCCATGATATTTTGTCTGTTGGTCGGTTGGTTAGGCAATAAAAGGCAGAAATTTAGAAATATATAAAAAAGATTTTCTCGTTTCCTGATTAAGAGAGAGGACTTATTTTTTTCCTGTGTACATTTCTCATATTCAAGCATCTAGATTAATTGCAATTTTTATTAAAATAATCCATTTTTATTTAACTCAAATCAATTTCTAATTATTAATTAATTCTAATGATTTAATTCAAAAAATATTTATTTAAGCAAATATAATAATTGTTTAATATTAAATCTAATATTTTATTGATACACATTAAATACCAATTTTGGCGGCCATATTGTTTTTTTTGACATTTTACAGTAAAAAAATGACGTTTTGATTTGTCTTTATTTAAAATAATATGTCATTTAATATTTTTGTTATTTATATTTTTTAGTGACGTTTTTTCAGAGTTAAGGCCGCATTTTTAGGATTTAATAAAATATTATTATTTTTTAATTAATATTTAAATAATATTGTTAGTTTGGCGGCCATCTTGTTTTTCTGGACGTTTTTAAAGGAAAAATTGACGTTTTAATGCGCCGTTATATAAGATAACATGTCATTAAATTCAAAATATTGTTATTATTTATATTTTTTTTGTGACGTTTTTTTAAAGATAACGACGTATTTTTGGTACACAAAACGTCCTTTAAAAAAATATGAAACGTCAATTGTATAGTAATAAAAAAGTTTCGTCATTAAGGGCGTATTAATGCGACATGTTTCTTAAAATAATGTGATAAAAGTATATGCTGGGTAGATAGATAGATAGATAGATAGATATATAGATAGATAGATAGATAGATAGATAGATAGATAGATATATAGATAGATAGATAGATAGATAGATAGATAGATAGATAGATAGATAGATAGATAGATAGATAGATAGATAGATAGATAGATAGATAGATAGATAGATAGATAGATAGATAGATAGATAGATAGATAGATAGATAGATAGATAGATAGATAAGTAGATAGATAGATAGATGATATATGATATAAATTGATGATGTACAAACGAACGGACAAAACATATATCAAACTATAGAGAAGCTTTGCTCCTAAACCTATTAATACTCCATCATATATACGTTAACAACCAAAAGCTTAAATTAATCTCCAAAGCTACTTTTTGCTTTAAAACACATATATAGATGAACAATACACATAAAAACAAGCACGTTATTGCGCAAATGTAGTGCAGCTACCTTAGGGAATACAATTTTCAGTATGGCTTCGAAATAGATTATTATCTGGTAGATTAGAACCGATTCTTAGCCATACTGAAAAGTCAGGGATCGTATCATAAAATATAAATTCTCAATTCCGCCTGAAGTGCCCCAAGAGGCCTCTAGTTATATTATATATGAACATAGAGACAAGCAGAAAAATATACAATTCATAGAGTGGCTACGCCCCTCAAATACAAGCCTAATATTTAAAAACAAACAAAAAATGGCATTGATGACGTAACAGAACTAATTTTTCAATAGTCTCGCTACTTATAGTGGATTTTACAAAACAGCTAATCTAAAAGATAGCTCAAATATCTGATTCCACATTGTAGATTATGTACATTGTGTATTGATTGTATTCACTACCTCAAGACTACATATAAATAAGTTATTTCATTTACGTTCGATTTAATCATTAGTAAAAAAAATATTTTAGAGGATTTTTTGCATAAAATTTATAATTTTGTAATTTTATACTAACACCACTTGGAATTTATCTAAAAGCAATAGTATAATGGCTTTAAAATATTATATATTATTACAAGAACGATTACACTCATAGAAATGTTGAATATACCACGAAACAAATAGGAGAAAGATACAGATAGAATGAAAGGAAGGGTGAGAGGGAGAGAGAGAGAGAGAGAGAGAGAGAGAGAGAGAGAGAGAGAGATTTAAATATTAATGGATTATTATTATTGATGTCTATAGAGATGCTACGCAACTAAAAATACAGAAAATATGATATTTGCAACTTTCACAAAAAAAGTATTAGATATATGTATTTCTTTGAAAAAAAAAATAGATGAAAAAAGTTCGGGAAAAATTGAGGGGAATGGGGGGGATTTGCCAAAAATATGATATGAATAAAGAAACGTGTTTTTTTGTGGGTTGGAGGTGGAAGGTGGGATTTTGAGTAGTATATTTATAAGAGGGTATTAATAAATAATAACCGATCTTTTAGACCTTTTTTTGCAGAGGGTTGGAGGGATGGGGGGGGGGGGGTTGTTAGTTCAATATTTCTTTTATCTAATTTTCTATATTTAGTGAAGTACAATTATAAAATTTGGGCCTGCAAAATTTTCCATTCCTATCTTAAACTTAAAATAAAGATTCCTGAAATAACGGGGAATGATAGTTTAGTAACTCTCTACCATGAAGTCTGTTTGTCCAAAATAAACATGTACTTCTGTAATTTATAGAAACGAAAAAGCCTAAAATTATAGAGGGTAGCTTCACTAAAAAAAATTACGTGGTTTAGATCAATTTTTTTCAACCCAACTCTCCTCAACTTTCTCAGAAGAGCCCTTAGCGGCTAAGGCCGAAGCCGTCGGTATAATATACATGAATAAGTATAGGTTTCAACGATTTTATAATCATCTATGTCACATAGCGTGTTTCGCGATCACCATTTGCTATTTTTTTATTATGTCAAACAACCCTTAAGTTTTTATCCTTGAATAGAACTGAAAGTTTGTATCTTTATTTATATGTATTAGCGGCTGGGCCCTTTGCATGTAGGGGCCACAGTATTTAAAGGTATAGGGACGGAAAGAAAGTAGGCTCAGTATTTAAAGGTGTAGGGACGGAAAGAAAGTAGGCTCAGTATTTAAAGGTGTAGGGACGGAAAGAAAGTAGGCTAAAACCATCCCGATCTACTATAGTCTGAAATAAAATAGCCTTAAACCATACCATGAAGCTTTTCAAAAATGGTTTAGTAGTTATCAAAATTTTAAGCTACACACAAAAATCTTATAACGTATAGAATAAGATATCTACAATTTGTAATAATAGTAGGGGGACAACGTGTCTCAAAAATCAGCCATGTGACGTTATAAAAATGAGGAAGATGAGAGGAGAAGTGTAAGAGAAAACCCTAAAAAAGAGATAGATAATCCCTTATTTTTATGGCGTCACATGGTTGATTTTTAGGACACTTTGTCTCCCTTCATTTTTGTGTATCATCAGTCCAAAAGTAAAAATGTATGGAAATTGATCATCATTTTTGTGTAAAATTTTAATCTGAAAGGTTTCGCAGATGATTAGACTTACAAAGAGATGAGGACGTTTTTTAGATTCAACCAAAAAAATGATTTTGCAAACACAACCTATTCTCTTTTTTCTAAAAGATATGAAAAACAATTCAAATTTCAATAACGACATTTTATCGTCAAGTCATTATGATTGTCGGCTAAACGATTGTATATAAGTGGGTCTTGTTGACACTATAACGACACGACAATAAAATGTTTATAAGGAATTGATTTATTTAAAAACGCAACATATTTTGGGTTTACTAACTTTCCAGTTTTTGTCTAAATTTTGTTTAAATAATGCATATATAAAAATGGCCTAAAATTATCCCACAACATAAATACAAAATTAAATATCCTAAAACCTTCCCGGGGCCTGTTTAAAGCTTCTATAAAATTGAGATCTCAATTAGTTCGGTAGTTTTCGAAATCTTAAGATTCAGAAGAAAACCTTACTTCTTTATATAATAGGATTGTGGCTAACATAAAACTTTAACTACTTTGTATAAACTTAGTGTTTCCAAAAGAGAAAGAAAAATTTTGAAAGATTTTTTACAAAGAGAAATAGGTTTTTAAAAGAAAATAAGTTAGTTGAAAAGGAATAGTTATTTTAGCATCGTATCAAAAACAGCTTTCCGCGGATATAAAATGTACAATTTTTATAAGATTAAAACCAGTGCTTTTACGTCCCAAGATGCTATATTCTGTTAAATACTAATTATTTTGTTAAATACTTATCCCCTTCCCCTGGAAAGAAAGAGTACACCTATCAATTATCTGATGAAACTTTCAAAGGATCATAATTTAGAATGAAAATTTTATTTTGAGGTTTTTTGATGATAGATTCATATTTTTTGGTAGTATTACATTTTTAAAAGGAATTAATTTGATATTTTTATTTTTTTTTAAATCACAGTTACATTATCATTTTGGTAGGTTCATCATTAAAATTATAGAAAATCCTTATATAAAAGTAAAAGGATCTCTATGTGTGTGTCTGTGTGTGGTGAAGGATCTCGCTAACCAGAGAACTAATATGGTTCTCCTTTACAATGTAGCTTTTCTTAGGTCCTGGGAAGGTTTATAACTATTGGGAGAGGGTGCCACAACCCTCTCAAGAATATCGTCTCTTAGGAAAGAAATACCAAAAAAAGCCGCTAAATGTCCCTCTCAAACAAAAAGGTCTTTTAGATGCTCTAGGGGCGTAACAGCAGGTATGTTATAGTTCATGTACATTAAAAGGATGAAAGTAAGGAAAAAGTTAGTTTGCAACACGCTTATATAATGCCATAAAATGTTATAATTGTGTCACCGCTGCGCTAATGTGAATAATTATTCTTGTTTTTTCTTCTTTCTTGCAACTATCTCTCCTTTACCATTATCCTTATTTAGTAGCAAAGCTTTTCTATAATTCGAAATGTTCATCAGTCTGGATGAAACGGTTAAAGGGAAATGTGAACTTTTCAACTGATATTCAAAATAGATAGCTAGGTCTTTTTTATAAAGATTCCTTTTACCAATGAGTATCCAGTATATAATTGAATCAATCCGTCAGTCTGTCAGTCAAGCTACAAAAGACCAATACATGTTTTATGCACAAATATTTAGTAATTTTCCATAATCTTTTTTTAAGACAACGAATATATGCTCTCACTCACTTTCACTCCACAATTTTTTTTGTGCTTTTCTACATATGGATTTAGACTTTCTTGTTGTTATCTTCTGCATATGTTTAAACTCTAATCAGTTTTAAATCTAAACATAAAACCCTTATCTTGAAAAAAAATTGGCTCTTACGGAAAAATAAAAAAACGAAATTACTCTTTTTGTTAAAAATAAGTGTTTTGGGTTGGATACTTAAAAACATTTAGTTGAATGTTTTACATTTAAATGATACAAGGTAAAAAATCATTAAATGTACATTTAGATAATTTAAAATTCAAAATTACCGCTAAAGAACTGGACTGTTGTTAACATGGATGATTATTTTTAAGTACTGGACAGTTAGTTGTTAACAAGTCGTGGAAATGATTATTTTTAAGTTCTGGACTTCTGGTTGTTACCAAGTAGTGGAAATGATATTATTGAGTACTGGACTACTAGTTGTTACCAAGTAGTTGAAATGATTATTGTTAATTACTGGACTGCTAGTTGTTAACAAATAGTGGAACTGATTTTTTTAAGTACTAGACTTCTAGTTGTTACCAAGTAGTGGAAATGATTAATTTTAAGTACTGGACTGTTAGTTGTTAACAAGTAGTTGAAATGATTATTTTTAAGTAACGAAATTCTAGTTGTTAACAAGTAGTGGAAATGATTATTTTTAAGTACCGAACTTCTAGTTGTTAACAAGTAGTGGAAATGGGTTAAAAAGATGAAAATCTAAATGACCAAAGATAAAGCACCAAACGTTTAAACAATATACAAAAAAATGTAAAAAGCTATCCCATATATAAAAAATAGTAATTTGTCTGTTAAAATCTCGCTATACCTTGAAGTTCTCCATTTTAGGGAAACTTTGCATAGGTCCCGGAGTTGTTTTGTGCTATTTGCTATAAAATTTAAGTATTTTGATTGTTTAACATTTAAGGCTATTTTTTGTCGCCAAGTCCATAGGAGGCTAAGGTTGCATTTCATGTTAAACTTTGAACAATAATGGTCATAGTTGACATATAGTCGACGTGTTGTCTCGAGTTAATTTGCCTTATATTTGCGTCGAAATTAATCCTTATTCTATATACACCATTTGATGCAATAGCCTTTTGACGATTGAAAAAAGTACAAAATTGCTTAAAATTTAGCTTAAACACGAAAACGTTGAAAGACTAACTGTTAGTTAAAAGAAAGAAGGCATGTGCGAGAAATTATTGCTATCCCTTACTTTTTTTAAAAAGCGAAGCTACTCTATAATTTATTTTGTCTGTCCGTCAGTCAGATGGTCTATAAGAAAAAAATTTTTTTTTGCTATTGAAGATATCTGTAGGTCATGATTTAAAAGATTAGCCTTAGTTTAAAAGGTTTAGTGATTTTCTTTGCGTTATTACTTATTCTCTAACTTTCTTTTGTAAGTTATGACAACTGAACATTGCTCTGAAACTTTATTGTCCTTTTGTCCATTTCATAATATTTTGTGCTTTGCTACTTATGGATGTTGTCCTCCTTGTTTGATAATGTAGATGTTCTACAACTACATAAGTTATTACTACATATGTTAAGGACAGACTGGCCCTAAATATAGAAAATCTTAGCTTTATATAAATATTGAGGGACGGACGGACAGACGGACAGACGGACAGACAGACAGACAGACAGACAGACGGACGGACAGACAGGCAGACAGACAGACGGACGGACAGACAGGCAGACAGACAGACATCATTCTACTTTGTATTATAGATTTCTTGTATAAGAATGCCAGAGGCTGCGCACCTAGAATTTAGGTGAGGAAGGGAATTAAAAAAAAGTATTACATCATTCAAAAGGTCCAAGGACAAACGCAGGAGTCCTTAACGTTGGAGTGGGGGCTTATTTGTATATACATATCTTAACCTAACTTTGTATTATTTGATGTTAGTTATTATCCTATTAAATCAACATTTATTAAATTTTGTTTAGCCAATCAATTTATATTTGGCAATGCTATATAAAAACAAGGATGACAACATCCATAAAAGCGAAGCACTAAAACGGTAGGACAAACGGACATTAACACTTGTATAGTGTTAGAACTTAATTATCATAATATAAATTTATAAGAGTCAAAGCAAAATTGGAAGTAAATTTGTTGCAAACTGCTTGATACAGGATAATTTTTATGGACATACTTACATTTTTAGGACTCGATTATAGAGTTGCTTCGCTTATTACATTATACTTTGTTGTCCCAGGAATCAATATACCAAAAATCAGATCAATCCGATGATTAGATCACATAAAAATTTGTTGTTAAAAAAGTAAAAAAAATCAACATGTTTAAAATGGACGTACGGACATTTTGGTAATGATTATAGAGTTGCTACGCTTTCTAAATCCTACCTAACTACTAAAGGAATCACCATGCAAAATTTGAAATCGATAGGACAATTCTAACATGCCTAAATTAACGAAAAAAGCTATTCGTTATGGACGTACGGACGGACTGACCCTAATTATAGAAAAGCTTCGCTTTTAACAAACAATAAAAGCTTACAAAACATACCTCTAGTTATAGAGTAGCTTCACTAAACTTGATGTGACATAACACATATGTGGGTTTGATCAATAATTATCAGTTCTTATTTATCTATTTATTTATATATATATATATACTAGCGGCTACGCCCCAAAATGCCTCTAGGGGTACTTAAAGTTGTGGGGATTGGATTCGTATTTTGGGTGGGAGGGGGTAACCTTACCCAAAAACTTCCCAGGACTTATGAGAAGCTACATTGTAAAGGAAAACTATCTTGATTTAGCGATTGGCGAGATCCTTTGGTACACTCACATAGAGATCCTATTACTTTCATATTAAGATTTATATAATGTTTGTCTATCTAGCTATTCGTATTTTGAGTTTGTATGTCTGTTTATTAATTTCTTTTTCTATATATGCATGTCTATCTATCTATCTATCTATCTATCTATCCATTTTGTATGTATCTATCTAAGTACAGATTAAAGTAATTACTATACGTACCCGTCTATAACCAAAAACAAAAAAATCGTTACATCAAAAAATGAAAATTAAAGTGGATTTCTGTAGCTTTTAAACCATACTGTGACAGTACATTTACAGTCTATGCTAGTCTCCGACTGTACCGTTATGATATTGTTATAAAAATACTTTAAAAATAAAAATCACGCAACAAACAAATTGTTTACTTGATAAAAAAAATCCCTTACAATGTTCCAACCAATTTTTTTTGATTATATTTTCTAGGTAGCTATATAACATAAAGGGGTAGTTGCACGAAATGCATTTGAACTTAAGTCAGTGAACCGCATATTTTTTCCTGGTCAATGCTTTAAACTAAATCTCGTAGTTTTTAAAATATTATTTTATGGTATATGCAATTTAAACAGCTAGCTTATTTTCGCAAAAACAGCATAAATACTAATTCAGTGATGTCTAATTGCTTGTTATTAATTGTAATACAAAATTTAAAATGTTTGATGGTATATTTTTAACTTTTGCTTAAAATTATTATTTCTGAAATGCACTTCATGCAAGTTGCAACTATCCCTTTTCCAATTTTTATATTGACCAATAATAGCATCTAATGTATAACTCACTTTGTTCAAAATCTTGCTATTACATTGTGTTTTCTACATAAAATATGATTAATTTTGCTGATATATGCGATTGGCTTCAGATGTTTTTGTGAAGATTTCCTTTCTGCTTATAACACAATCTCTCTGTTACATGCCACTGTTAAAATTGGCCTTTTTGGGTAATTATTTCCCCCTGTAAATTTAACCTCCTGGGTAAAAATGTTGTAATGTAAAAAAAAACAAACATTTAAATGGGAATATTGACACCGCTTAACACATACCTTCTTGACACTCTTATAATTTCCTTTTTGAATTTCTAAGAGCACAAGCACGAAAGGGATAAGGACCTAAAATAGTTTAGAAAAAATTTATATTTAGTGAGAAAAGGGTAAACATTTAAAACTATTTTTTTATGTATATAATCAAAATCATCGTTTTCTCTTCAGTTTTTGGAGCAAAGCAACTCGTTGAATATATAGTAAAATTATAGGCTTTAATGTAATTTATCTTACACTTTCTTTAGCTGTGCGACAATTAAGAAAAACCAAATCATCTAGTATATTCTGCTCTTAGTAGATGGTAGATTTTGAAAGAAAAGGAGTTGTCAAATAATTAGACAAAAAATGTCTCCTCTTTTCCTGAATTTAACAGAAACAATCAGTGGCGCGTGCGATAGGGGGGTGTAGAGAGGTGTCAACTCCCTCCTAAAAAATTGATTTGGAAGGACTGATATCCTCTTTTTCACCCCCTAATGGTTCAAAAACCTCTTGGTGAATTGTTGTGCACGCATCTGCTTTTAGTAAGGTCTTTGTTAAGATCTTAAGTATCAAACTGATTGAATACTCAATCTTAATAAACTTACCAACAGGTACCGGGTTTGCTTGTGCTATTTTATTTTCAGATTTAAGTCTTTGAATGGTTTTAGGCAATGTCCTACCCATACCTCTCCCTTTAAATATAGATCCTCTGAATGCCTGGGGCGCAGCCACTAGAATTTCATATAATTCCAGCTATAATTGTCTAATCAATAATTTTGTAATTAACAAGTTTTCCTATAAATAACTAACCATATAAAATTACATACTCAAATATGTTTCAATGTTACATATAAACTATATAAAAAAAACAGCAAATTGTTTCGTCTATTAACATCCTTAGATAAAAATATTTTATATGTATAAGAAAGGGATTCAATTATAAAAGTGCTAAAATTAAAAATGATCAAGTTTATTAAATTACAAATTATTTACAATTTATGTGTTCAATTATTAAAAAAACATATTTTTTCTTGATCTCTATAAAAATTTGTAATGTTATACAAACACCCCCCCCCCCCCCCCAACTCCCCCTCACTCACATATGCATATATGTAACATGCGATCTTATTTCATGGTTTTATACCAGAAATACAAGAGAATATGAATTTACACATAAAATCAGCTAAACAATTAAACACTATAAGAATTAAGTTTGTTCTTTTTTAAATTTTACTTTAAATCTAACGCTTAACATTCGGAGGGCGGGAGATGGATCTGAAGGAATAAGACAATGGCCAATTAATGTACATCTTTAATGATGATACACAAAATTAACCCTTCTGTAGATACAATTAGTGGTTAATAAGACAATGGCCAATTGATGTACATCCTCAATGATGATACACAAAATTAACCTAAATTTCTCTAGATTACAATTAGTGGTTGAAACGTTTGGACACTTAACTTGATGAAACAATCAATCATATTTAATAAAAATCCTTAAAGTAGTTAAGCCAACGAATAAGAAGAGGTTGTTATAAACTTTGGAGACTAGTGTAATAAAAAGCCCAATGTGTCCCTTCCTCCCTGATAAATACCTGTCTTATATAAGTAATTTGAATAACCTATTATCAGCAATAGAAATAACAAGGACAATTATGTTTATCTTAAGCTCAGCGATAACAAGTAAGGGAAGGAGGGGATCTAAATTATACTGGTACCCAAAGTTTTATTCCAGTACCCAAAGTTTAATGAACACGTTCTTTAATTCCTTAACTTAAAAAATAGAGTATTTTTATTAAATCCAAATTGGTCCAATTTTTTTAACTGTTAACTGTTAATGTTAAGGGGTAAGTTTGTTGATAATTATCGGGAGAATACACAAATTTTTTCGTCCGTTGTCTTATCACAAACAAAAAGATATATTTTTCAAGTTTTCTTTTTATACTAACATAAAAAGATAACGTTGGGCCAAGTGGCATTTTACTATGTCGGACATTTGACTTAATTTAGTTATATAGTAGCTGCGCTGCTTGTAAGGGGAGAAGGATAAAGGGAATTATTATTAGATCAATAAAATATAATTTTTAAATAGAATAGAGTAACTAGAAAGATTAAAGATTATCTATCTTTTTTTTTATTTTAAAAATTTAAAATTTAAATTAATCTTTCACCAAGATATTTCAAATCCAACAAATGAGAAAACATATCTATAAAACTTTGGGTACCAGAGTAATTTACAGTCCCGTACCTCAATATTTTGAAAGGTTCTAATCATTGATTTACATTGATTACATAAAATCAAATAATAAAGGAAAAGGGACCCAAGTTCAACGATTTAATCTGGTAATATAAATATTATTATTTTTTTTTGGGGGGGGGGATTATTTCTTTATAGTGTTTGACCTATCCCCCTCGATAAGTAGCCGAAAACCCGCTATTGACCAGTAACAAGCTAACCCGTAAATTGTTTACAAATACGTCTAACCTCTTAAGAGATCAAACACACATACGTACATCCATCTACTGACGAAGCCCAATCTGTCCCACTTTTGAGCAAGACGATTCCTATATGACGTCATATAAAGGGAAAAGAAAAAGGGAAGGGGGGGGAAGAAAATCTCTTCAAAAGAGATGGGAGAAAAGGGAATCGTCTTGCTCAAAAGTGGGACAGATTGGGCTTCGTCCCATCTACTATAAGTTTATTTTAGCTGTTCTTCTCATGTACTATATCATCCTTTTTTAAAAGAAAATATACCAAGATTAAAGTATTGGAATATTTGTCTGTTTCTGTGGATCTAATTATAGTTTGTGATTATTAATGATTTATTACAAAAATATTGTTTTCATCATAGAAACTTTCAGGGAAGGGGGGGGGGTCCAATTCCGCAAATGTGTCACATTATAAAATCATTTGAATCGCATATTATTATCCCCTCCCCATTAATAGTAGGAAATATGACTTCGGCTTCTATTGAAGATAGATAGCTAAAATTTTCAGTGAAGATTTTGAAGATATATGCGCATCTGTTGGTCATGCTTTAAAAGACTCTAATCTCTAACTTACTTTGTTCGTTTGTCCATTCCATGAATTTTTGGGCTTTTTTGTCTTTTTGCGAATATAAAACTCTATGCGGACGTGAATGGATAATGTATTATGGATATGTTAAACCACATATCAATCAAAACTTTTTGTTTCATGGAATAATTTTTAAAAAATGCTTGGATAAGTACAATGAACATTAGGATATATAAGTTTGAAGGAATTTTAATGTTAGAGGGAGATTTGAAATCTGCATCAAATTTTAAGGATTTTCTTTATAAAATTCGTTTTTTTTGTATAATTCTTTATCTAAAAGCGGAAATACAATTTAAGTTCATAAATTTTGATCAATAGGATAGGTAGATTGGAAACTACCTGCGCTTTAATTGGTTGAATGATGTGCGACACTTAAGCTTCTCCAATCAGAGCGCAGATAATTTTCAATCCACCAATCACAGATGTCAAAATTAATTAAATAAAATTGTATTTCCGCTTTTAGATAAATAATTATACAAAAAACGAATTTTATAAAAAAAAATCCTTAAAATTTGATGCAAATTTCAAATCTCCCTCAAACATTAAAATTCTTTCCAACTTATATATCTTAATGAACATATATGTATACTGAAAACCAGTAGTAGAATCAATCAAAATATTGTATAAGTAAGTATTATATAAAGTAACAAGATTTAGTTATAGAATCGGTGCGCTTTTGAAACGTATAATTCCCTAACTAATATCATTACATATCATTACCTGGACGTTGTTCTAGATTTTCATGTACTCTTAATAGGGTAATACTCGCAGCAATCTAAAATAACGATACCAATATCAGCCCCCTTTGATACATCCCATCCCCTCCTACTGGATGAATAATTTAACCAATAAATGAGGTTTATCTTAGCAACCTAAAATTAAGAAAAACTTTTCCCTGTCAATATATCCACGTATATTTGAATCCATTTGTTATTATCTGTATATCTATATGTGGATATTCTTGTATAAATATTTTGGCTTCTATTTTCAACAATAGATGGATACAATAGAGAAGATACACAGGGATGGAGGGGGCATTGGGCTGTTTATTACACTAGTCCCCAAAGTTTTACAAAAGCGTTTCTTACTTGTTAGCTTAACAACTTTGGGAACTTTTTATTGAATTTTGATTGGTTGGTTTATTTAGTGTCCAAAACTTTCAATTACAAATTATAATCTACAAAAGGGGTAATTTTGTGTATGATCATTGAGGATGTACATCAATTAATCGTATTGACCCGCAACTCTAGCTTTAATTGTAGCCTGTTCGTTTCTATTGATGTAATGAGTTTGAATCTCGGTCCAATCCACGTTATGTAAAAATTGGTAAAATATAATACTAAATGTAGCTAAGAAAAATTTGGGTATATGCCTTGGAACAAAAAAAGGTGCGACACATTTTAAAGGACTGTTAGAACTCTTAGACAAAAGTCGTGAAATCAAAATGGTAATATGGCAATTTTTATATTTGAAATGTAATGAAAGGGCTCTTACATATAAGCAACTGGCAACAATAAGTAAATAATCAATCTATACTATGTAATCTTTTTTATATATAATGTTAAATATATGGAGTTATACTTTACTATATATTTTAGGTTTTCAGATAGTAATTTTCTTTTCTTTATAAGTCGCAATTTATGGGTTTTTTTAACTTTATTTCTATCTATTTACTCTCTTGTTCAATTACTCTTTTTTACTCTCTCTTTATTTCTTTCTTTCTCACATTATCTCTATTTTTTTTTCTCTCTCTCTGTCTATCACACATTGTCTTTCGCGATTATTTTATCTTTTTTATCGCCTATCTCTTTCTCTCTCTCTCTCTCTCTCTCTCTCTCTCTCTCTCTCTCTCTCTCTCTCTCTCTTACACACACTCACTCACTCTCCCTTCCTGACTAACTAGCTCTTTCATATCTATGTTGTCCACTCTTATAGATATTACGCTATGTTTGACTATATCTTATATTTCTAATGTTCTTTTATATTTTTTTTTGTATGAATCCCTTATTTTTGTATTTATTTATTAGTTGCGTAGCTAATCTTCATAACTTTTGTCCGTGTGTATGTTCGTTTGTCACTTTTGTCTCATTTTTAATTGCGGATATGAATCTAGCAATTTGAAGAAAACCCTATGTATATTTTTACTTGTAAGTCAATCAAAATAATCATTTTGCTTGTTATTGCTGTAATACTTATGGCATAATTGTCCTTGTTATCGAAAGCTCTAGATATATATACTGATAATTAGATATGGGATATATTTTACTCCATTTCCAAAATTTTTGTATTGTTCTTCTATTTTTTTGTTAATAATATTCAATTTAAAATTTTGTAGATAATATTTTTTTAGTAACTTTCAGTTTATAGTAAGAGATATTAAAATTTCAAATGTATTTAAACCATCAACATCTGATCTTTGTATAAGAGTATAGTTTTGAGGATGGTTTCATAAACACATTCCTTCATTTGTTGGCTTAAAAACATTGGGTACTTTGATTAGTTGTTGTTGCACACAGCTATTAATGGGACATAAAATTTCCATTGGTACCCATTTTCTTTCATTCGATGGCATGAAAGCTTTGGGTAACTTTATAAAATATTAAAAGGAGAAGTTTAAAGGAGAGATGATATTACAGTTGGCGATTAATTGATTATTTTTTATGTATGCTAATTTGTACAATTCATTCAAGATTTAATAGAAGTGCCCAATGTTTAAAACAGTCCCAGAGAAAATGTTCGGTCCATCCCTTTTCCCCTCCCTTCCTTGGAAAATATTGTTAGCTCAACAGACAAACAGACATGATTAACTATTAGAGTAGCTCCGCTACTAACAAAATCATCGATTTCACAAAAAAGACAAGTAATATAATTTCTTTTTAAAGAATTTAATCAACCATTATCATGTCATAAAAACAGGGAAAAAAGGAAAAATAAAAATTGAAAATTGAAAATTGCTAAAAAGAGAACAACAATTAACAAGAATTGAAATTTATTTGATTTAATTTAATGGTATAAATAAAGTTCAATATTTTGTCGGTACAATTGCATTAGGGATGACCTATCCAAAAGTTTAAGCTGCCAAAAATCAGATGAATAAACCATAATGATTTTATTTTATTCTTCAAAATGTGGTTAATGTTATCAAAATATAGAAGAGGTTTAATATCTTTATGTTGTTTTGTGCATTTGAATCTCTAAAACGGTGAAGGTAATTTTAGGTATCTTTTATCTATTCCTTTATACCTGGAATATACTAAATAGTTTATCAATATCCCCATTGAAAAAACATAAAACAGGATAAATTAAGCGTTTAAGATTTCGTCCCCCTCCCCTCTGTTAACTAAAAAAACTTTACAAGATTGATGATATTCAAACTTATTAATTATTTGCTTTCTAGTATAAATTTTGTGTTTAAGAAACTTTTTTTAGTCAATTTTACTCTATCAAAAAAATCTTTATTTATTTTATTTTCCACTTTCTTTCTTGTTATCAACGAGCAAAAAACGGACGTATTAACGTACATAAGAAGGACGAACGATAAAAGAATAGTTTAGCTAGCTTCGCTTCTAAAAAATCTGTGCCTAATTCAAATGAGGCGACAAAATTGATGAGTGGTGAAAAAAGTGCTCGGATCAATATTTTTGTTTGTGTTTGGTCATAGGCTATTGGCTACTATGTACATGTTTAATATACTATAAGGTTGGGTAAGATGGTCGGAATATGTGCAGAGTTTAGTTTTAATCCGTGTCATAACAAAAGACGTTGAAAATTACACCTCATGTTTCTATGTCAGTCAAACTACATCAAAAGTATTTATGTGTTTGTTTCGGAACGCATGCCTTGCCGTTCTCGAAATCTTATCTCCAAGCCCTCCGAATGACCAACATAGCGAAGTTTACAAATGTGTATTTATTACCATGAAAACAGTGAGTCTAAAACAAAAATATAAGAATTAATATCATAAAATTAATGGTTATTATTTTTGTAACATCGAGGTTGCGTGATTTCAATTTAATGAAAAATATGAAATTTATAAAAAACTTTAAATTGGCACGAATCATATTAAATAGCATCAGAAATTGATAATTTTAGAATAAAATGATCAATGATATAAAGGAAAATATTCGTATGTCAAAACTTAGCAGTTAAATGGTCTATTTATTGAAAAATTAATGTTTTAAAATTTCTTCATAAAATCATACCATTTTACACTTAATTTCAAGAATTAAAGATAAATTCTTACCACATATGATGTCAAACTAAGCAGGAAGGCTTATTTGAGATATTCCACACATCAGAGCACATGTATATTAAAGCAATACATTATTTTTATTCACTTAGCTCCTCACGTGGGACTAATCAAAGGAAAAGTGCGCGTTTCTTTTGTCCGTTTACAAGCCACGCGCCGCGCGGAGATAGTTAGGAATGCCGCGTAACACACTCATTCTCTAGGAAATTTGGTGTAAGGAAACAGGGATTAATGGGTTCGAACTTGCCAGGGAATACAAGAAAAACATACCGAAACACACCCGTCTATTCACTGGGAATCGAACACAATACCTCATCTTTGCAATATGCGTGCAGACAGTGTCCACGAAATCACAATCTCACAACACATAAACCACAAGAGTTTAAAATGTTATGGCCATAAGGCCTAAAATTAATTATGGTAACTCGCGAATACCACAATAACTCAAACCGAGTCCACTACCACATAAGGATAGGAATAAGGAATGGGAAAAGCATTCAACATTCATGAATTGCACATTTACCACTCACACATCTCATTATATCATGGCCTCATAATCTCAATTAAAATTAGAATTACAGACCATGTAATTGCGAATACATGAATTAATAATCAATAGTACCTAAACTTTGATTAGGTATCTACATAATAATAGGCAAATGATTTTTATATTAAAAATCGCATCAATAATTAAATAATCAACTCAAACTTTTTTTCATCAAAAGAAAGAAAGATTAAATAATGACATTTTTCTACTAAATCTTTTTGCTAGAAAAGAAAAGTAAAATTTCATAAAAAACTTCTCAATATTTAGCATTTTTCTCCGGCGGAAAAATACTCGTGCTTACATCTAAACATTTCTCAGATAAGATAGGTAAGATCCTTAAATCTAAACATGTTTTATAAAATAGATACTTAAATCTAAATAAAATACGACTGTAAAAAATCATCAACTTCGGAAAATTAAAATTTCATAATTTTAAATCTTCGTGAATCAAAACTGCGTAAAATTAAAATTGCAATTGAAATATGCAAATTAAATTTACCAAAATAAAACAAAAGCTCAATATAAGAAAAGAACTTCTCTAAATGCTGAATTTGCAATTTCTCTCTGTTTTAAGAAGAAAGCAACTTATACATATTCAAACAGTCATAATTAAGGCAATTTGGGGCCTCAGTTAGAATGAATCCCTCAAGATACAAACTAACAAATCCATCAAATATAAATAATTGCCATGTTCCAGCTATCCTGTCGGACGTTATGTCTTTCCATCACAATTTTTGATACTGCATAATTTCCAACAGGATTTCTGGCGCAGGGCTATATCAACTGAAAATAAACATAACTAGTGATGTTTAAATCAAATCAAAATATAAAGAATCATGAATAATTCAAGAAACTTTTCAAAATCATCAATCAAAGCAATCGAAATTAAATCAAATTATCTTATGCTTTAGTTTTGCCGTTCTGCGGTATGTCTGGCCGAGGAAACAGAGCTAAGATACACCGTAGAGCGGTCTTATTAAGCTTAATTCTACGAATATCAATATCAAAGAATCTACTTAATTCATCGGCGAAAAAAATCTACATTTTTTCTTTAGATACATCAGTTCAAAGGTAAATAGTAATAATTTTAATATGCATGTAATATTAAATTATTTATGTGATTGTAATAAATCTTAAAGAAATATTTAAATGATGTAAAATTCTCATTTTGTTAATTTCTTATCATATCAAATTTCAATCAAACAAGGATAAAAATGTTTGTATTTGCGTAGGTACCTAGGAAAATTTCCGCGAAAAAAAATCCCTGGTCCCGGAAAGACTTAAATCATTGAAAGAACTTGCGTAAACGTATAAAAAACTTAAGTTTGCATTTCAAATGAAAAAATCTTGCATTGATTTGAAAGTTTAAACGAAATTGTATCAAAATTTGCGTTACTTGTAAATCTTAAGAAATGTTACCCATTTCTTTTTTAAAAATACTGCTTCAATTTTAATATATGCGATAAAAATGAAGGTAGAGTTAATTTAAAATATGCATAGTTTATCTTAAATTAATTCTGTGATATTTATATAAAATAATAATCAATATTTTAATAATACCATACATCGTGTTCATTATTATAAATGCTTAAACATGAACGAAAAATATATATACCTAGGAAAATAATTGCTAAAAGTATTTTCTCAAGATTTAAAATTGTCCGAAATCGCTAGGTACGTATATTACTACGAATCTCTGCTCTCGGAATGAAAAAAAATCTTTGATTTGCTTACAAATTTAAACAAATATCTTGATTTTTTGCGATAATCTTTTAAAATAATAATGAGGAATATTTTAAACATTATCATAATAATATTACATGTTGTTTTCTTTACTTTAATGCATTATTTCATATGAGAATCTGAGAAATAACATTTTTTAAGTAAACGTGAACCATAAAAAAAACTAGAAAAATAATTTGTAAAAAATCTATTTTTCTCAATTTAAATCTGCAAATCATTTGGTATTTAATACACACAAACTTTTGCTTTTCAAAATCATACTTAAAGAAACAAAATCTTTTTAAAATCTGCTTTAAAAGTCTAAACAGTTTTGTAGAATTTTTGTGCTTAGGTATGAACAATAAAATTAGTTGAATAATGAATACTTATTCTTTACAGAACCCATTTGGTTCCCTTCACAAGCCTAATATATAACTTGTGATATATTTTTTTCTTTAAAGATCATTTTCACATAATAGTTCATGTTGTGGATTAGATATGTGTGGTTTGAAAAATTTCAATGACTTTCTGGCGGCAACACCCGCCATATTTCCACCCGCCATTGGCAGGCCTCTTACCCTGCGTCGGGCGGCCAGCTTGGCAGCAACCAAGTCGATTCTTGATTCATAACACCACCAGGGCACGTAATAAAAGTGTGGCTGTCATAAAACTTAGAATCATCTACTGGCTTTTGTCCGGCCGGAACCGAAACTCCCGTCGGCTCTTGTCCGGCCGAGACCGAATTTCTTATCGGCTCTTGCCCAGCTGGAACCGAAACTCCCGTCGGCTCTTGTCCAGCTGGAACCAAAACTCTGATCGGCTCTTGTCCAGCCGGAACTGAAACTCCCGTCGGCTCTTGTCCGGCTGGAACCGAATCATTCAGCGGCTCAACACCCGCCGTAACAAAGTTATCAACGACTACAGTATCGTTACCAATATCATCAGGAATAACTGCAGCACAACTAACATCATTATCAGTAATAACCACGGCAATACCCGCCGTAGCCAGGTTGTCAACGGCTGCAGCACTAGCAGAACCAAAAGGTGCATCAGCAGCGTTACAAGCAGAACCAACAGGTTCAATAATAGCATCACAAGCAGCACCAACAGTCGGCTGCGGCTGAACATCTGAGCTTTCTGGTTTTAAAAACCCTATAGCTTCACTTTCCAACTCGAAATCTGAGCAGACAACATACCTACTCTTTGCTAAACCATTAGCACTAACAGCAAAATATCCAGATCCAAACAGGCTGGAGTAAAGCATGGTTTCTCCTACTGAACGTTCAGAGTAGGGAAACATCGATGTGTGCAGGTGCCCTACGAGCAAATCAACCTGCCCATTAACCAAAGTAAAATCTTCAGGTTTCATATCAAACAAAACAGCTGCCTCCACAGGATTTATGGAGCAGATCGCCTCTTCACGACCAATGAGAGGCACTACCACAGGTTCTAACATGTGATAATTCTTGTGTCGATCAACTAAACATAGCTTGACCGTCGGGAAACATTTAACTTCACCGTCAGCTAGAGAAATTCTTGCTGAACGTCCAGTAAAAGGTAACTGAAGTTTATTAACAAGTGACTGGGTTACCATTGAAGTAGTTAAACCAGTGTCCCACATGGCGTTCACTGGGACCTTCTGACGATTAATATCAACGACGTCTAATTGCTGTAACATTAACATTAGGTTCGCCTCAGGGGAAGTATGTACTTCATAGACGGCGGCAGCCATATCAACACTCTCATGCAAAAGGTTGTTATGGGCCTGACCACAATTGTCCACTTTGCAGCCGCCTATTACATCTGCCTTCGGGCAATCCACAGATTTATGCCCTTTTTGCAAACAAATCCAACAGCATCCAGCACTCTCCACAATACTCTTCCTGTCTGACACTGACAGGTCAAGAAAATTTTGGGCACTTGTAAAGTAAGTGCATCTCACTACAGCCATTAACAAAACATGACTGCTTCATCTTAGATTTACCAGGTTTACCTACGGCGGTAGCGGCTGTCGCAGGGTTACCTTTCTTCTTAGAGGGGGTGTCCATATCAGTCGAACACCTCATTAAAATGGCGCCACGCTGTTCTTCAATAATCTTTAACAGCTTTGGGACGTTTGGGACATCCATCGAGCCCAATGATAAATTGAGCTTATCTTGAAAATCACGTGGCAACTTCTTGGATAACGTCTCAAGAAGTATCACGGTCAACCACTGGCTGGTGGTGACCTCATCATCTTCATCATCTTTAGTCAACTGCTCCAGCTGGCTAACTGCACCACCAAACTCTGCTAAGACTGTCACAATCTGGTTGGAGTCCGACGGTTTAGACTTCTTCTCCCATTGGTTGAAAAGGCAGAGCATCTGACGTGTTTTGGACTTAAAACGCGCATCAAGGTAAGCCCATTGAGATTCATGCGATTGAATCTGAATTAACTGAAGTCTCAACTCTTTATTTTTACAGACCTTTTCACTGCTCAACAATAACTGTAAATACGACGGGTCTTGTCCTACAGTAAGCTTTTTAAAAGTGTCTTTAAAACTTACGTAGGATGCTTCCAGGCCGTCGAAAGATGGAAGAAGACGTTCGTCGACACGATTCATATATCCTGGCGTGAACATAGAACCGGCGGCGAACTGTGATGTGCCAAACGGTGACACAAATGGCGATGCTGTCGAGGCACCCGCCGTCGTTGTGGGTGGCTTCACAGGTTCAAGCTTAACCTCAGCCAATTTTTTCATCAATGCAGACAAAGTGTTTATAATTGCATCAGGTAAGGGAAAATATGGCCCTTTAATAACTTTCACAATCTTCAAACATCGATCATAAAGTTCAGCCTGATGGTTAGGCAAATTATCACCAACAACATCAACAACACTTTGAATGTCACTAAGCTCTTCTATAGCATCAAGAGCATCTTTCAAGGAACTATAGTCTTTTTGTACAGTAACTATATCAGAATAAATGTCACTAAACTCATCAAGCTCTTGGATTCTCAAACCAAGCTTGCTAAAACCGACCATGATGCTATCGAATGTCTCGAACTTGTCATGGACAAGGATTGACTCCTTAGTGAGATGTCTAACATTAAGTTCTGAAGTATCACTGACCAACTTCATCACTCTATTTAGCTCACTGGTTAGGGCATCAACGGCTGGACGCAGCCGCTTACTCAACTGTTCACCTTTATTCTTTTTAGGACCCATAATTGTCACTAAAGTTAACTGTACTGATTATGACTATAATAATAATGTGTGGTAAGGTATCACAACCAACACATTTACAAAACTTCACAGAATGTTCTTAGTTCCATCTGTTCTGTCTTGTTTTCATTGTTTCGGAACGCATGCCTTGCCGTTCTCGAAATCTTATCTCCAAGCCCTCCGAATGACCAACATAGCGAAGTTTACAAATGTGTATTTATTACCATGAAAACAGTGAGTCTAAAACAAAAATATAAGAATTAATATCATAAAATTAATGGTTATTATTTTTGTAACATCGAGGTTGCGTGATTTCAATTTAATGAAAAATATGAAATTTATAAAAAACTTTAAATTGGCACGAATCATATTAAATAGCATCAGAAATTGATAATTTTATAATAAAATGATCAATAATATAAAGGAAAATATTCGTATGTCAAAACTTAGCAGTTAAATGGTCTATTTATTGAAAAATTAATGTTTTAAAATTTCTTCATAAAATCATACCATTTTACACTTAATTTCAAGAATTAAAGATAAATTCTTACCACATATGATGTCAAACTAAGCAGGAAGGCTTATTTGAGATATTCCACACATCAGAGCACATGTATATTAAAGCAATACATTATTTTTATTCACTTAGCTCCTCACGTGGGACTAATCAAAGGAAAAGTGCGCGTTTCTTTTGTCCGTTTACAAGCCACGCGCCGCGCGGAGATAGTTAGGAATGCCGCGTAACACACTCATTCTCTAGGAAATTTGGTGTAAGGAAACAGGGATTAATGGGTTCGAACTTGCCAGGGAATACAAGAAAAACATACCGAAACAGTGTTAAAAATACTTTGCTTTGTCTAGAGCTTACAATAGAGACTTTTTTTTGAATTCTTAAATGATATGTATTATTTACGGACAATATGGATGATGAAATAATGTACCCCAATTATGATAAACAAAATTATTCCTTTTGTAGACAAAAATTATAGGAGAAAAGTTTAGACATTAATATATTGTAGGAACCATAGTTAAAAGTACCCATAGTTTTTAAGTCAAAACTTTGGAAAACTTTGGGTACCAGTATAATTTACAGTACAAGATTAGTTTCATCATTAACTTGTTTTTGCTGAAAGTGAGGGGAGATACATATTGAGCTAAGGTTCAAGAAGCTTATTTAAATTTTTGCAATATCGTATTTTGTTACTTTATGGAGAATTTTTTTCATGTAATATAGATTAATGTGGTAATTTTAGCTGCAAGCAAGTCTACTGTATAATTAACTAGTTGCTTTGCTCCTAGAGCATCAAGGAGGCGTTGGAGGTCAGGAAAATAGCCCAAAACCACCCCCAAGGCATGTGTAAAGCTTACTTAAAAAGTGCAACCAATTCGGACAAGCAATTCCCGCGATCTTTAGCTTTAGACAAAAAAAAAGCTTACTACTTTATATAATAGGATTGGTTCGTTTTGAAATATTTATGTCAATTTAATGTCCAAAATGGTAACAATTAATGACGGATAAATTAGCAACCTATTGATGCTGTTATCCTTGTATATTTACGCAAAAAAAGTAATTTTGGTTATTATAAAGAAATTAATGTGGTGATTCTTCAGTATTTTATAGGGGGTGGGGGGAATAATGACTTTTGAGCAACGTATGAAATCTAATATTTACTTAAATTCTCTAAAACGACATTTCGCTTTTGAAAATAGCCTTAATAGAAGCTGCTAACTTTTTACATTATACTTTACAAGATATAGGCCTTTTATAGGCCAAGGTATTTCACAATAACATTGTCACACGTTTGATATAGCAGCAGTTAAGAAGTCTCGCTTTATATTATGACGCATTTTTTGCCTCTAACCTTACACCTCCAACGAAGAATTTTGATAATATGTAATATTCGCGGGATATTTCAATAAGGGTCCTTTTTTCAGCCATGTTAGTATTCAATGGCGGTGAGCCATCGTTTCTGCACGTATAAAAAACCGCATATTATTACAACAGCACAAACTACCCCTTCAGATTGATTCTAAACCATTATTTACATTAGATGCTTTGTTTCTTTTGTTATCGCGAAAATGAAGAAACACTATGCTAATCTGATAATATACGAAAGTGAATGCACACCTTGTATTAGGCTATTAGGGAAACCTAAGCAGGTGCCTTCTCTATTGTATTCCTCTGGGTACAATATAATACAGAGAAAAAAAGAAAATAGCGAGAAACAAATTTATTGTTTTATATTTTTGCATATTTTTATAGACAGTTGTCCGCGGAGGGGAAAATAGAATAATCAGAGGATTTAAAGGAATAAATAGAGCCAACAAATAAAAATAATTAATAATATATAAAGTTTTTAAATGATATGCTATTTTTTTAAATTTTACTGAAACGTGAAAACCTAATTTTTAACCAATTTAGATTTTTATCTTGAAGATAGATATAGAAATGAGTTTTTTAAGTTCCATAAACAAAATTATATATTTTTCTGGTGTTCCATTGTTTCTAGATGACATTTTTGTAGCGAAACTTCTCTAGATGGGATCCTAAGGAATAAGACAATTCACATTAAATTGATATATCCCCCCCCCCCCTATAATTATGATAACAAAATTACTTATTGCATTTGTAAAAAATTATTGAGGGAAAAGTTTGGACACTGGTAGTTTATACTAACCAATCATAAAAAAAGTTAAGAATTTTTTCTTAAGCTTTTATGTGAACACATAAAAAGTAAGCTTTTTAAAAAAGCTCTTTTTTGAAGTTTAATTTAACATGTGCCTTGTATATGTTTATTACAATTGTGTTTTAGTAGCGTAACTACTTTAAAATTTGCAAGGAGGAAGGGTCGACATTGAATAAAATTTATAACCAAGTTTTCTTATTTGTACTCCTATTTAACCTTTGTTGGTTTGTTGTATCTAGCTGTGTCTAAACATTTCCACCAATTATTGATTATAGATGGGGTTATTTTAACTTTAACTATTGTGAATGTTCATCAATTCATCATCCATTGTCTTATCCATTGAGTCTGGACGTTATTTTAAGCTTTGATGTACTGCTTATTAATACAACTTTTATAGTTCTACTAGAATTTTTACTGCAATACTTTTGGAGAAAAAAAACGCATTTATTTGCTGTGCTACTTATGGACTAAACTATCCCTGGTTTTAAAAAGGATTCCTTATCTTTAAAACTTATGTTTTTTAGATAATACTTTTACAGATCCTATTTAGGGCATTTTTGTATACGTCGAAGCTTTTATACCAACAGTTTTATAGTTCTTAAGAATGGACGGTTAGTTTTTACCACTAGATATGTCAATAAAATACAAATTTATTAATATTTTTGATTTTTGATGTATTCTGGATCTTAAAGCGAAGATGTAATTAGGGTTGGTCTGTTCTTACGTGCGAACTATGTAGCTCAAATCGTTGATTTAGGTATGTTAGAATTATCCTATTGACTTTAAACTTGGCATGATGATTCCTGTAACAGTTAGGCGTAGCAACTATATAAACTTACAAAAATCAGTATGTTCTGATCATTTTTAACATTAAGATTTTTAAAATTTTACATAGATTTTATGTGCTTATGTTTTCCTTTTACAAAATTTATGTTAGATTTGCCAAACTATCATTTTTCTGACCTAAAGTGTATATCGAGCCATATCACGTTAATGTAACATAAAGACAATCACGAGTTGTAGAGAAGCTTCGCTACGGCAAACACACTTTTAACAAATTCAGTTTAAAAATTGGACTATCTATTAAATGATTTAATAGATAAAGGGGGCTTATTTATCAATCTTTTTTAGTTTTGGTAGCTTCTTTAATGTTGTTTGGGCTCCCCTCTCCCCCCCCCCCCCCATCATATTTATAAGTTATTATTAGGCCATCATCATATTAAATACTGACTGGCATACAAACGGACATTTTGAGTGATAGTAGCGTTGCAACTTTCTGTAGAAGGAAAGAGGGGGGGGGGGGGCTTTCAAAGGTTCAAATGAAAAATAAAGGAAACCATTTTTGAATGTTTAACTGTATTTTATATAATTGATACCAATTTATAACAAATACTTTTTATATCCACACATAGATAGTAGAAACAAGCATAGGCGTCCAAGGGGGGGGGGGGGTAATGGGGCGATTACCCCCCCCCCCCCAAACGAATTTGGGGGTCCCAAAATTTTTTGCATTTTACCCCCCCCCCCCATTTCCCCATTTAAAATTTACCCCTACCCTGGGGGTGCTGTAGGCACTCCCAACCATTTAGGAGGGGGTATTTACCCCCCCAAACAATTTTGGGGGGGTAAATACCCCCCCCAAAATAGAAAATCTCTAACAAAAAAAATTTTGCGCGCTTCGCGCGCATTTTTAATACTAAAGTTTTGATAAAATTTAACTTACCGGGGGGTAAACAAATTTTACCCCTGCCAACAGATTTCAGGGGGGGTAATTACCCCCCCAAGCAAATTTTATCCCCGGGGTAAAAATTTTGGGGTGGGTAAAAAAAATTTGAGGCGCGCTTCGCGCGCCATTTTACCCTCCCCAAAACCGAATTACCCCCCCCTTAAAAATATTTCCCCCCCACCAAAATAAAAAGCTTGGACGCCCCTGGAAACAAGGATGACAATATACATAAGTAGCTTATCAAATATGACATTCAGACATGTAAACATTATGTGGAGATTGGAGAAAATTTAAATGTGTTAATATTGATCATACATGATACAAACTTATAATTTAGACATGTTTATATGGATATTGTACCTAATCAGGTCAGGAATAGGCATTGCAAAGCTGACTGAAGTTAAAAGGATAACTATATCAAACAGTACCTGCTGATACAATAATCTTCATATACAGTTTGAAATCGATAGGTCGTTTCTAACATGTCAAAATCCACCATTAAAGCTACCCATTTTAGACAGACACACTTTAAATGTAGAAAAGCTTAAATTTTATAGGAGGAATTAATCATAAATTCCCTAGAATACGCATTTAATATCAAGGACGAGTATGTTCATTAGTTGCAAAGCTTTCAGAAAAATAGAGAAAGCGAGAGAAAGAGTGATAGACAGAGAGATACACTTAAATAGATAGTGAGAGATATAGAGAGAGGGGCTGGGGTGAGAGAGAAAGAGAGAGGAGAAAGTGAAAATAGTGAGATGGATAAAAAGAGAGAGAGAGAAAGAGACACACAGATAGATAGACCATATGCGATAGAGATTAGAGAGAGAGAGAGAGAGAGAGAGAGAGAAAGATAGAGAGAAAGAGAGAGAGAGAGAGAGAGAGAGAGAGAGAGAGAGATAGATAGATAGATAGATAGATAGATAGATAGATAGATAGATAGATAGATAAATAGATAGATATATAGAGAGAGAGAGAGAGAAAGAGAGAGAGAGAGAGATAGATAGAGAGAGAGATAGAGAGAGCGAGAGAGAGAGAGATAGAGAGAGCGAGAGAGAGAGATAGGATAAATAAAGTAGATAAAAAGTATAAAAATCAATACTAATATATTTTAAAATAAATGATCTATTTAATAACTTTTGACAGAGGATTCAGATAAAAAAACTGAATAGCGAATCCACTGTACTTTAGGGAGGTTTAAAATATGTAAAAGTAGTACAATGTCTGACTGTCTGTGTATTCTATTTTATGTTAAGTTGATAGGTGTCTGTCTGTGTGTATTTTTATTTGTGTATATTTGCAAAAAAAAGTACTTTTCTTCTATATTTCTATATTTTTGAACCCCCATTTTTCTTATCTATCTATCCAATTGTCTGTTTGTCTATCTATCTATCCATATTTCTGTAAGTCTATCTATATATCCATATGTATGTCTATCTATCTATCCATTTTCTTTCTATCTATCTATCCATATATCTGTAAGTCTATCTATCTATGCATATGTCTGTAAGTCTATCTATCTATCCATATGTCTGTAAGTCTATCTATCTATCCATATGTCTGTAAGTCTATCTATCTATCCAAATATCTTTTAGTCTATCGATCTATTCATATGTCTATCTATCTATCCATATTATGTAAGTCTGTATGTATATTTATCCATATGTTCGTAGGTCTATCTATCTATCCATATGTCTTTAAGTCTATCCATCTATCCATATGTCTGTAAGTCTATCTATCTATCTAAATATATTTTAGTCTATCGATCTATTCATATCTCTATCTATCTATCCATATTATGTAAGTCTATATATTTATCCATCTGTCTGAAAGTTTATCTATCTATCCATATGTCTGTAAGTCTATCTATCTATCCATATTTCTTTAAGTCTATCTATCTATCCATATGTCTGTAGGTCTATCTATCTATCCATATGTCTGTAAGTCTATCTATCTATCCATATGTCTGTAAGCCTATCTATCTATCCATATGTCTGTAAGTCTATCTATCTATCCATATGTCTGTAAGTCTATCTATCTATCCATATGTCTGTAAGCCTATCTATCTATCCATATGTCTGTAAGTCTATCTATCTATTCAATTTGGCCACATGCGATATTTAACTATCCACAAAAAAGTCATTCTATATTAATAATGGTATGCCCATAAAAATGCTAAAATGTCTTGGAATAGATAGATTATTTTATTGTAATGAATTCGTCACTTGTGTATTCATAAACACACACAAAACAACAAAGGTACAATCAACAGGATAAATAACATCCGACAGACAACCAACTCTTTGATTGTACGTACTTTTTTCTGGAAATCCTAACTGTGCATGGTAATAAGTTGTGCCTGTTATAGGATAAGGAATTCCCCATTCTCTTGACCTAGCAGCAAAAAAAAAACAGTTTAACATCTTCAGTTATAAGTAAACGCGACGTTTAAACCACTCCTCACTTATCCAATTGCATAATAGGACCAAAATAGAACCCTCCTTGAAAAGCCAATACCTTGAAAATAGTGGAAATTAACCAGCCAGGCACAATTACAAGCTGTTTTCGAGATCTTATTGGATAATAATTAAACATTAAATATAAAAACTATTTTAGAACATACATATCAAGACTTAAATTTAGCAGTGTTATAGTCACCCTAATATATAACCCTCATAACCCTTGGGGGTCCATTTTGTCATTTGATTAATGAATCGTCTGATCTGTTTTAAACATTTATAATTCAACTAGTTTTTTGCCGTTAAATTTACTCTTACATGTTGGGGAAGAGTTAAGTATTATGACGAAACAGTAGAGTGGAACAGACAAAGATTTAAAGTGAATTGTATGTTCGGTTGTTTTTAAAAGCGAAGCTTTTCTATAATTAGGGTCGGTCCGTCCGTACGTCCGTAACGGATAGCTTTTTCGTTAATTTAGGCATGTTGGAATTGTCCTATCGATTTCAAATTTTGCATGGTGATTCCTTTAGCAGTTAAGTACGATTTAGAAAGCGTAGCAACTCTATAATCATTACCAAAATGTCCGTATGTCCATTTTAAACATGTTGATTTTTTTACTTTTTTAACATCAAATTTTTATGTGATCTAATCATCGGATTGATCTGATTTTTGGTATATTGATTCCTGGGACAACAAAGTATAATGTAATAAACGAAGCAACTCTATAATCAAGTCCTAAAAATGTAAGTATGTCCATAAACATTATCCTGTATCAAGCAGTTTTTTAACAAATTTACTTACAATTTTGCTTTGACTCTTATACATTTATATTAGGATTATTCAGTTCTGCAACTATACAAGTGTTAATGTCCGTTTGTCCTACCGTTTCAGTGCTTCGCTTTTATGGATGTTGTCATCCTTGTTAAACAATATTTAGTTAATCCTAATATTATACTTTTATCTCTATAAATAGTCAGTTATGACTACTAATAACGAATGCAATAAAATCGACATAAACATAATTGAACTAGAAAATTCTTTCTCGTATTCATTCGAATCCGGTGGATAGGAACCGGTTCTCATCTATACGAAAAAAACTATGTCTAGCATCGTATTATATTCAGCTTTCTACGAATATAAAAATGTACAATCACAAGATTAAAACCAGTTTTTTTTTAGCCGATGCCTTCGGCACCTCGGGGCTTAAAAAAACTAGTTTTAATCTTATAATTGTACATTCTATATCCGCGGAAAGCCGTTTATAATACGATACGAGAAATAACTATTCTCGTATTCATTCGAATCCGGTGGATAGGAACCGGTTCTCAGCCATACTGAAAAATCATGTATAGTAAAGTAATACGGTTATATTTAAATAGAAATAACAAAACTGGTGATATTCTAATTGTTTTTATTTTAATTTCCGTGGAAAGATGTCTTTAATACGAGGCGATAAATAACCATTTTTTGTAGTTTTATTTATGTTTTTTTCTTTTCCTTAATACTTTTCCCTCTAAGCTGAAAATAAATGTCTTATTGCGAGTGAAACCAATTTAAAATGAAAAATTGAAATTGGGACTTTTTTTCTTCAGCTGGGGGGAAAGCTACAAAAAATGACATAACACTTTTAATTGAGACAAAAATTGATTATTAAAAATGATTCTTTTTTTAGCGCAGCCACTCGATAGTAAAGACAGTTTTCCGCGGCAAGTAAAAGGAAAAGTTAAAGATTAATATCAGTTTTGCTGGCCTCGGGGGACCAAACGTACGAACAGATAAAATAAGGATTGGTCTTATGATTTTCATTTTATTATTCGTTGAAAAATATTACGATGCAATACATGATTATTCAGTATGGATTAAAACCAGCCTTAATGTATTGGAAATGGATCGTATTATAAATAGATTTTCGCAGATAGTTTTGTTGGTCCTGAGGGGCCGAACTGGTATTAGTTTTATAATTTTTATTTTTTTATTTGTGGAAAAATGTCTATAACACGATGCTTTACATGATTTTTCAGTATTACCTGAGAACTGGTTCTTATCCAACGGATATTAATCGGTTTCGAATCTATATAGGAACAACTATTAGTTTTCTTGATTATTCCTGATTCCAATATCCAATAAAAATATGATATTGTGCCAATTATTTCATATTTTTGCAGATTTATATTTCCAACAGATCTGATATATGTTTGATATATTAGTATGGATAAAGGAAAATGTCATTTTTATAAATCATCATCTATTAAAAGCCAAATAAGAGCATTGGAATAAGTAAATCTAAACTAAAAATATCATGGATCTTAGGGGATAGGACAAATAGATGATAAAATTATTGAAAGCCCAATTATAATATACAAAATATATTCAAAAGGACAAACGCAGGAGTGACTAACGTCGGAGTGGACACTTCATCTAACCTAACGTATTTTAATATTTTCGTTTTCTATTATTAAGATCTCTACTTAAAGTTGCTTAGACAAAAACAATTAAAAACGAACTGCAAACTACAAATCATTAATTGTAAGGTTTTGCCTAAAATTTATCTAACCCTTTATAGCTGAATAATTTTGATATTTCAGCAAAAATCTGTTAAAATTTGCCCCCACTAATTGGCAAAGATCGATACGCATAAATTTAACGTTTCCCAAATACCACCAAAAAATTACAAGATATTTTTTTTTAAATCCGTCTGTCCGTCCATAAATGGCAGATACAGTCTCTAATCTATTTTATAGTTACTTATTAACCAGCTTATACAAACAACGAAATTAATTCGAAAAATAATCACGAAACCTATACATGATTCTTAGTATCAACACAAACATTTATAGCAAAATTATCCATAATTTGTTTTACTTAACTAACCTAAAATCATTGTAAGCATTTGTCGTTGTTTTGCTGAAATTTTTTCTATTTTTTTCAACTGCAAAGTGTAAACACTTTCATATAAATTTGTCTAATTGGTCAGATTTTTGATAAGCAAAAACATAGAGTCGTAAATTGAAAGGAGTTAGATCTATGAATGAACATTTCTACTAATAAGTGTATTATCGTGAGAAGTTTGAAAGGGGAAGACGGTCCTGCTAGTATCACTTTATTAGAGAACATGAAATTTTAGCTAACATCCAAGTAATAATATATACATTTTTCTGAGGCCTTCATACTCGTAAAAAAAATAGTTTTTTGTTATTCTGTCGACTCTTTATAAACTACTCTTTGGATACAGCTACTTTATACGTATAAAAATATAAAAATCTCAAAAATATTTTAACTAATAAGTTATGAAAAGAATAAGTATTCTAAAAAATATTAGAGCTGTAGGATCAAGTCAAGCAGAGTGTGCCAAACACAACAAGATAGCTAAGTATGCCGATATTTCATCAAGTAAGGCAGAGTAAGCTGTATGATGAACTTCATTTTGTATGGTCGAAAAGTTTAAGGCAAGATTTTAGTTTATATAAAGTAGTAAGGTTTTTTTATGTTTAGATCTTGCTAACCACCAAACCTTTTAAGTTCTTCATTTTAGGAAGGTTAAATTAAGTCAAGGGATTATAATTGAATACCATTCAGAAGATGGTTTTATTTTTTTCTATTCCTTCCTTGAGTAAAGTGCCCCTAAATGCTAGAAGACCTTTATGGGGGGGGGGGGCGATCCTCCTCCACTTTAAATATAAATTTTTGGTTTTAAAGAAAGAGAAAATAAATCTTTGGGGGGTTGGTCATTTTTTCTTAGGGGGGATTTATCTTGGGAGGGACGTGGTACCCTCCCCAGAATAGTTACAAAATTTTACAGAACCTATAAGAAGCTACACTGTAAAGTAGAATCTTATCAGTTTAGAGGTCAGCAAGATTCTTCGGTACACACTGACAGACATCCTGTTACTGTCATATAAGGATTATTTGTTTTAGCTAATTCTTATCTCATAAAACTTATCATGAAATGAAATACCCGTATAAATAAGGTACATACATACATCCCTAACTTATCAAAATTTAACAGGCTCCCCGCGGGGTTGGAGAGCGATACTTATCTTTAATTATTAGGATAACAAATATAATGATCAAAATATAAAATATCAAAATAAAGGTACTAAGAAAGAGAGGTAATCAGGCTCCACCAATAAAAATATCCCGGGAGAACTCGGCAGACCTGCTATTGGGTAGAAACTGTACACATTTTGGTATGAAAGGCCTTATTTTTTTAATTTCTTCCCAATAAAAAAGTCGGCTATAAACGGTCGAATTTCTTAATTAAAACCCATAGATCAATTCGTTTCAATAGTTTTCAAATTTAGTGAGAGATTGATGCTAGTGACACTACTCCTTAATTTTTAATAGATTTTTAAAAAAAATAGGGAAACAACTAAATAATAAAAAACGAGTCTACTCCATTTCCATTTTTTATAAGTGCAATTTTAATTTTGAAATTAATTGTCACAATTCCAAGTTTTTAGAGGATTCGCTAAAGAGGTGGATGAAAGTAACCCTAATATGAAAGATTGAAAAAATATGGCATATGATACTTGATTGTTTTTTTCTTTAGTAGGTTTATATATTGTATGAACTGATATCTTCTAATATGAAAAAAAAAACTACAAGCCGATATAAACACTTCCTGAAAATTGAGCATTAATTATTATTTTATATGTTGACGAGATCTTAAAAGACATACCATGCTCAACCCTATTTAATTTTCTTTAAATATCTTCTTTTAATTAAAGAATCTGGTTAGCGTACACTTATTCAAATATTACATATCAGTTCTTAATTAACAAATATTCGATTCCTTTTTTTAAAGATAATGTTGGAATCTAAAATAATTTTCTCATATGCAGTGTAAAAAATAAATGTACAATATTATTTGTAATGGTTATAAATACTTTAATTTCTAAAGAAATCTATTAAACTAGTTTTGGTTCTGAATAAATGTGCTGCGATTAAAACTTTTTTAAAGAATAAATGATTTTTAAAACTGTTTAAGTTTCTACCTTACCTGTTTTTTTATTCTTTTTTAACAAAAAGATTTTAGCTGATTCTAAGAAGGTTTCAACTGTTACAATTTCTTAATAAAGAAACCATCTAATAGTTCCTTTTTCATTATGACCAAGTTCTTTACTATACATTAGTCTTCTTCTCTCATATTTCTATTAATATCAAGAAGGGATTTTATTTTGAAAAACAAACAAAAATCAAAATGTCAATTATGTCGGTACCATGTCAACTAAGACAAATTTTTACAGTCATATGGTCAACTATAATAATTATAATCGAAGTAAATTAAAAATATAGTGTCTATATTATAACTGACAATAAAATTGCTTATAGCAAAATGCTACAAGAGTTATCAACTAATTTCTTTGGACCTAGTACCCTCCCCAAAACAGAAAGAAAACTTAGGACATATAAGAAGCTTGTAAAGGAGAAGCTTATCGGTCCAGTGGTTTAGTACAAAGACAAACAAACAGACATCCTCTAACCACTTTTTTATAAGTATAAAAATTAGTAAAATTTTTTTTTGTGAAAACAATTAAAAAGATAAAATGAAAGGATATCATTAGGGGCACAAGACCTAACAAGGACAATTAAATACGAACTTTACATTTCGAGTTTTTGGGTGCTTTCACAATTGACCATAAACCCCACCTCCTTATTTAAATTTTTAAAACAAGTATTGCTATAGCAACTGCTAGGTGACCAGTAGATATCCACATCCCCTCGGAGCTTTTTTAACTTTCTTACCTTTTTTGAAAATTTTAACTTTAAAACTGACAATTTCATAAATAGAATGGTGTTTGATAATGTAGTTATATATTTTAGTATTAATGCTCAATCTGTAAAGTAACAGGATGTCTGTCTGTTTGTCTGTGTGTATTTTTGTACCAAAGGATCTCGCTAACCGCTGAACCTATCAGGTACTCCTTTACAGGGTAGCTTCTCATAGTTCCTGAGAAGATTTATGATTATTTTGGAAAAGGGCACCACCCACCACGCTCCAAAGAGAAATCGCCCCTGAAAAAAAATATCCCCCTCCCCTTCAAAGAAAAAATTGGGTTATCAAAATCAACTCCCTCCTCCTCCTAAAGGCCTCTAGGGGCGTAACCGCTAGTTTAGGACAAAGGTGACGTAAATTTAAACAAAGCAGAGAGGTTAAAACAAAACAAACTCGAATAGTTGTTGTCATAAAAATCTTATGTTAAAGAGTAGCTGTGATTCTATTAACCAAGTCCGTAGGATACCTTTCAGTCAGGAAGCGGAAATACTGACGGCACGATCCATTATATTTTTTAGTAGCGCAGCTACGCTTTCAATTATTTATCCAAACGTCTAAAATTAAAAAGTTGAAAAAGGGCAAATGAAGTTTTAATTACAGATTTCAACAAGATATAAATCTTAATCGAATTCGAAACTGCAGTGTTTTTTTTGTTTTAGGGAGGGTGGTTGAAATATATCGCTCCAAAATTTAACCTAAGCCTGCCAAGACAAATACAAAGCTCCCCTTCGCTTTTATGAAATTTTCATCCTTTTGGTGCAGACAAATTTAATATTCTCTCTCAATCAATTAAACAGTTAGGGAACCGAAACAAATAATAAGTTTTAAAGACTACAGGCAGATCTGAAGCCTAAAAATAGGCCGCATACATATTTTCTTTTCTTTATGCTATCAATGGATATTGAATTTTAAAGGCAATTAAATGCTTTTTAAAGTCTTAAAAATCTCATTTTTTTACCTCAATGACCCAGCAAGGTTTGCAAGCGAAGATAGTCTACCCTCCACTTTTAATTTTGGTGGAGGTACTCTCTCCTCAAATAGTCATAGAAATTCTCTAGACCTAATAGAAGCTTCACTTTGAAGGCGAACCATAATCCATATCAGTCGATTGATTAACGATATTCTAAGATACAAACAGACAGATATTTGTTGTATTTGACAAACTTATTAAAGTATTCATTAGGACTCTCAACTTTTTTTTAATGATTTTGAAGACCCTAACTGTATTTAATAAAAATCAATAAACTCAATTCAAGCAAATTGTTTCCTCAATTTTACTAAAAGCTGTATGGTGCCTAAAATTACACAATATAAATAATAGTTATTTCTCGCATTGTATTATAAACAGCTTTCCGCGGATATAGAATGTACAATTATAAGATTAAAACCATTTTTTTTTAGCCCCGAGGTGCTCACAAGCAGGTTTAAAACTGAGGCTTATGCGCGGCTGAGGCGCGGCTTCCGAACCCTGGTTTTAATTTTATGATTGTACATTTTTATATTCGTAGAAAGCTGGGTATAATACGATGCTAAACATAGTTTTTTCGTATGGATATGAACCGGTTCCTATCCACCGGATTCGAATGAATCTCTCTCTCTCTCTCACTCTCTCTTTTACTCATCTTTTTAACGTGAATTAAATATCGAAATTAACATTTTTGTAGGACTTACTTTTTAATATTTTGTGAAAAAAAGTCTCCTATAGCGACAATAAATTGAAAATTTTAAAATTATTGATTAATGATAAAAGGTGAAACAGAGATAAATATTATGAAAACTAGGGATAGAACTATGGACGAAAGATTAATGTATTCCCAAATTATGATAAACAAATTACCCCTCCTGTAGATCAAAATCATTGGTGAAAAAGTAAGGATACAATTAGATTGTTCAAACTATATCAGATTTGATAAAAGTCTCCAAAGTTTTTTAAGCCAAAGCAAAAGAGATCGTGTCTATACAACTTTGGGGACCAGTAGATTTTACAGTTTAATGTTTCATACCTCCCAGCTAAAAAGAAATATTAGAGAAAGCTGAACGTACGTGAACTTAGCTGCGCTACTTACAAAGCTTTGCCAAAAAGAACATAATCCTCAATGTTTCAAGATTTTTTGAAACCCTATTCCTCTTCTTGATATATATTATTAGTTAATAACAGTTTTTTGATGAAAATAATAAATTATAACTTTCAATATTAAATATTTTAATAAAAGACTTTTAATAAATATTAAATTTAACAAGTATTGTTTTAAAATTTTATTAAAATAATGTTGATGCTTCACCAATAGTGTATTAGAAGAGAAGCTACATTATAATTAGGGTGTTATGTGCGTCATTCCTTTCCATTATGTTAAAAAGGAACACAGTAATAGTGTCTGACTGATTATGACGTAACAAAAAAAATTAGCCAATGAGAGGCCGTTATTAACCAATGGTAAAATTTATAGTGGCCGCTCATTGGCTAATTTTTTTTGTTACGTCATAATCAGCCAGACACTATTACTGTGTTCGATAAAAAGAAATATGTATAGCAAAAAGAAATATGGGCACTGCAGATTAGGTTCTTACGGGTTAAGGCCTCTCGCATGGGTTATTTATAACTTATAAGGGGGGAAAAGCAAACAACATCCACTTCATTCCAATGTTTTTAAAAACAAATTATGATTTTCTTTGCACGATGGACAAATTGAAAAAAAAGCACTGACTATTGTTAGCTTGCTTTCTGGGTGGGGGGCGTTGTGGACACAATTCAAGCTAATGACACCTAGGAATACAGGGAATGAAAATAGAAGGGTAGAATGTTTCTCGGTGGCAAATTTAAATCTTTTAAAACACAGAATAAACCAATAACTGAATTAATTCGAAAAAATACAAACAATTGGGGAGGGGGGGAGGTGACGCTTAATAACAATCACAACCTTATTATCTGTCCCCCCAAATATTATTTTAGATTTAGTTCGCTTGTTGGCAATACCTTATTCCTGATATAAACACATTTCTTATGAGTCCTACCCAGGGCCGTCCAAGCTTTTTTATTTGGGGGGGGGGGTTAATCTTAATTTCATAGAGGCATTTTTTTTTATTGTGGGGGGGGGGGTAAAAATTGAAAATCCAAAATTTTGGGGGTGCCTACCCACCCACCCCTTTACCCCCCCCCCCCCCATGGACGTCTATGGTCCTACCAACTCTATGACTCGATTTGGCTGTCAGTCAGTCCACAATTCTATTTTAATGAAAATTAGTTATGAGCTTTGTTACCTGTTGTCATTCATCTATGCTTTTAATTGAACTTAAGTATTAATATTTTGTACAGTTTTACTTAAATTTTATAACGTTTATTTGATAAATATCATACATAAAAGAAGAAAACAATAGCAAGTAGGTGCATTAGTAGCGCAACAATAAGAATGAAATTTGAAGAAAAATTCAATAATAACAAAAGTAAGGTTATTCTTGTGGGAATTCAAAGACTTTAGATATTTACTCACTTTCAAGCTTTTTGTAAGCTAATATGACGGACGGACAAGGCCTATTTATATAGTAACTTCGCTACATATAGCCTCCCAAATACACATATGTACGAAATTTGGTGAACACCATTTGATTTTACTATTTTGTATATGATAAAAGTACTATGTTTCATTCAGTACTTTGTCAATGCGTTGAAAAACAGTTTTATGGAAATAATTAATCACATACATCTAAGCATTGGTCATTGTCGTGCACATACAATTGGCAAGGGGTGGTTAGCCAGGAGGATATCTTATTTTAGGATAGTTTTTACAATGCCGTTCCATTTAAAACTTTTGTCTTATATTGATACAAAAAAAGGCAAAGCATCAAAAAACTTCAATGATTTGAAAATGAAGTAAATAAGAGGGTTACAATGAGAGAGTAGTAAACGATTAAAATCTACAGTTCTTTTAAAATCTAAAATGATCCTAATGGATATAGAATCCTTGGATATTGTGAGAGATATCATAAGCATATCCTGATAAAATGAATTGTGAATAAATGATGAGCTATCGCTCCATCATTGATTCCCTCGAGCAAAAAATATTCATTCCTAAACAAAAAAAACTGGATAGGAATACCCCATTCCAGCTGGATAATATAAAGATACCCCCCCCCCCCCCTCCTTATGACTTTACACCCATTCCCTTCCCCGACCATTGACAAATGTTTTGACCATCATCTTTTGACTATATTAGCAATCTATTTTGACGACAAAAATTCCCCTGTCATAATATCCCCATATTCTAGTTCCATTGTACGTTATAGTAAAGTTCGATTTGAATAATCTAAAATTAGCAGTTTCTATTGACCATCTTATATTGAATAAATGGTTAGAAACATTTAGGTTACCAACAAGAATTAGATGATACCATTAAAAGATATTTTTTATGAAGTGCACTTATTTACAATATTAATTTTTGGTACTTCATTAAACTTTGATTGGTTGGTTCAAACTAGCTGTGTTCTAACTGTTCAACCAATTATCGTAATACTAGCGGCTACGAACCTAGAGGCCTCTAGTGGCACTTTAGATGTAATTATTTCATTTCAAATATCTATTCTAATTTGAGAAATAATTTATCTATAATGTGTTCAAGTCTCAAAGCAAAAGCGAGAATATATAGAAAACAAAATGTGTTTTTTTTGTGATTTATCTTGGGAGGGTGGTGGTACACTCCTCCAATATAGTTATAAGCCTTCCCGAGACCTGTGAGAAGCTATCCTGTTAAGGACAACACGATCTGTTCTGCGGTTAACATCCTTTTAAATTTATTATTAAGATTCATAGAAAGATTAATTTGTATTCATATTGGTAAAATGACATGTACATCAATTTATCTTTAATTGGCATGTCATTTAATATCATTAAATGGTTGGCAACTTATTATATTAAAACTTTGTATCTGTGTGTATGTGTGTCTATGTGTGTGTGTGTGTGTGTGTGTGTGTGTATGTGTGTGTGTGAGTGTGTGTAAAGGGGATGGTACATGTCTATAATTAGGGTTTGATATGTGTTTGGAAATTTGTGGGGAGGTCTTACCATTCATATGGTCAAGTATTCTTAAAATTAAGAAACATGACACATTTGGAGACAAAAGTAAAATGACAGAAAATGACAGCCATCTAACTTTAATAGCCGCCAAGAAAGTCAATCATTTCAAATTCTAAAAGCGAAGCTTTTCTATTATTAGGTTTGTTCCGTCCGTCAATTTTGCAACAAATTTATGTACAATTTTGTTGTTATTTTCAAATTAATATTCTGCTTAAAGTTCTGACACTTTACAAGTCAAAGACAATTTATAAGAATAATTATGTTTGAGCCCAGAAGCTTCCCTGATTAGTGTATGATTAATGTCAAGTGATGAATATATTTCAAACCAATATTTCCGGTCACCGCCCCTCCCACCCCCTGCATCTCTCTTTAGCCCTCACCCTACCCCCCCCCCATACTCTTTTTCCTGTAACCTTTCTAAATTCATCCTCCACAAGGAAGGGAGAGAACAATGGATGACAAAAATCATTTCTCAACTTTACCAGCTACCAAAGTCAGAATTTCTCTTATCATTTGAAAAGGGGAGAGAGCGAGTAAGTTGACCCTTCAATTCCAGTTTCTAAAAAGAAAAGTTAAGAACAAATTTGTGGAATTTTTTTCCATATGTGATTTTTCCCAAAAAATAGCTATAAACCTTCCCCGGACCTACCAAAAGCTTTACTGCAAAGTACAGCTTTTCCTGCCATTCGGGTATATGGTCCTAAATTGAAGACAGACAGAACAACATCCTGTTGCTTTTCTATTAGAATAAAAATCTATATATACAATTGAATTTAAAAATTATTTAATTTTACGAATTACATTTTAAAATAAGCTAAACTAAGCTTTATTATGAAACTGTATATTTTAAGAAAGATAAATAAAACAAAAATTAATTTGAAAACTTAAAATTTACCCGTTCTTAAATTGTATCTAAACATTTAGATACAATTTCAAAATACACATTATCAAATGTCAAATATAATTTTCTCAAGTTAAAATGAGTAATTTTTAAAAATTTTTGGAGAAAAATTTGTTCCTTATAGTTTAGTTACTTTCAGTTACTTATTCAAGTAAATTTCTTCGAGGGGGGAAGGGGTAAAAAATAATGGCATCCTATAAATTCAACCCCAATTATATGTTTCTAAGAGTAAGGAGGTAATAATTTGTTACTACTCCCCCCTCCCTTTACTAGCCATTTAAGTCAATAACATATGCACGCCCTTTGTTACTCCACAAATAGCAATAAAGATAAGAAAATATCTAAGAAAGACAGTTTGTATGACTATTCTGTAATATATTAAGCTATGCATAAAATTTGTTATTTCTTTATGCGTAATCAAATTCTTGAAACCATAATTTACATTTGTAAGACTTAAAACAAGCACGTTTTGTACAAAGATAGCGGCGAAATATTTATACAAATAAGTATTTTGTATAAAGAACAAAATTTATTAATGATATTTCATATGAAATTAATTATCTTTTCAATTCTTAACAATTTTTTGTTTTTTTTTCAGTTATTTCTTTGGCTTATAAACTGTGGGTTCTTTTGATAAATTGATTCAAAATAGTAGTGTCCAAACATTTCAACCAATATTTATAATTTACAGAAGGGAGAATTAATTATATCAGCATTATCGTCTAGAGTTTAGTTATATCCATTAAGATCCCTGTTTTAACGAAGCAATGAAAAAAAAGCAAGTTAGACAGTAAGGGAATAAACAATTGTAAAGATGCTGTGCATTAACTATAATTGAGAAGGGAAAATGGGTGGAAGGGTGAGAAAAGGGGACATGTGTTTAGTTACTAAAAGAGTATGTAAATACGCATAGTTTTCTGATTTGACGGAAAGCAGTAAAATGTTGTAGCCTTTCCAGTACAATAAAAGGGGGTGGGAGGATTTTTAAAGCAGGTACTCTAGAAAATGTTTATTTTAAATAGCGACAAAAATACAGGCAGACAGTTCTTTTATGAAAAAAAACGCTGAACGTACATGGTTTTCTTCTTTACGGGGAAGATTCGCATATGTCGAAGAAAGATTTGCATTACTTTTTTTAGGGGATGGTCCTCCACCCTCGCAAGAGAAATAGCCCTTCTAATTTTTTTTTCTTTATAATAAAAGTTGAGGGTCAATTTCCAGAGTCCCCCATATTCCATCATTTGCCCCTAGAGGCGTCTAGAAGAAGCTACGAGTAGAAATAAGAATCATCTGCACAATTCATAAGTCAAAAGATTTACAAAGAGTTGAGTAAATCATAAGTAATTCAAAAAGACAATGTAACAGAATAACAGATGCCTTAACGAACATATATTTTTAATTCATTTCAAAGATAGGGGGAGTTCAGTGATCGATAGTCTTGTTGGGAGAGAGCACCAACTGATTTTTCATCTAACAACCTTGTGAAAGTTTATTGAATTTTGATTTGTTGGTTCATTCAGTTGAATGTCCAAACATTTCAACAACTAATTGTAATCTACAGAAGGGGTAATTTTGTGCATCATTATTGGAGATTTACATTTATCGGCCATTTCTTATCCCTTTAGATCCCTGAATTTATCTATAAAATGGAAACCCTAAAACTCACACACACACATACACACATATATAAACTACATATGACTCTAGAATTTTACAGCTTTATGGTGATAAAGTAAATAAGATTCGCATTCAAAACATTAAATTTATATCAAGGACTGTTTACCTAAAGTTTAACTATAAGATTTAGGTTTTAACCCAGTTCCTAACGGGGCGTTAATAAAGGTACCTTCTGTTGCATTACCAATACAGGGAAAATGTCCTAGCCAATAAACAGACAGCAACCAAAAAAGTTGGTTTCCTGTCTGGCATTAGATTTTCAAGACTTTACCCTTGTGTAAGTAATTGACAAGGCATTTATTACCGTAGGCCAATCATGTTACATAAAGTAGTAAGGTATTTTTGTAAGTAAGTACAGAAAGATTTGACCTATGCATTTAAATAAAGCTTTAAATAGGTCCTGGGATGGTTTCATACTATTTTATTTGTAAATTTAGGTTTTGAGATGGTTTTGGCCTAAATTCTGCAAAAAAAATTTCAATTGACCATCTGGGTGGTGTACTTAGATGTACCTGTTTCATGAAAAGCCCTTTTTCGACTTTCTATGATTGTTGTTGTTTCTTAGCTTTAAAAAGTATTATCCTTGTGTTTTTTTTACAGAGTATGAAAGTAAGGTTACTAAATTCCATATGTATTTAAGTATGTTAGGTAAGATTTCAACACAACTGTAACGACTAATCAACAACTTTCAGAGAAGGTTTTGTTAAATCTGGCCAGGATTTGAATATTTACACTTTTGTACATTTCCATATTCTTCCTCGATAAGGAAAGGAAATATGTATATAAAGTCATTTCTAGTATGGCTCTGAAACAGATTAATATCCGCTGGATTAGAACCAGTTCTAAGCTATACTAAAAAACCATGTATAGCATCGTTTCACAGACAAGTCTGGTCTTTTAGCCCCTCGGGTCTCACAAAACTGGTTTTATCTTATAATTCTATAATAAATGACTATCATTAGATAGTAAAATTTACAATTAAAAAATACATGAATGGTTTAGAACCCTGTAAATGCTTCAATTGTTTAAACTGTTGGTTTTTCGTATCCCAACAATAGTAAAATTCCATGTGAAATCAGGATTTCAATAAAATCAATTTTTATATCACAATTTTACAACTGTGTATTTATTATAATTTTACATTGTATATCTCGGAGAAAAAAGATTCAGTAAGTGAGTTGGTAATCGAGAGAGGTATCGAGTATGAGCAGCCTCGTTAAATTGCTAATTAGACATTATGCTGAAATGTCAGATGTGTGACAAGTTAAATAATAAATTTACGTATAGGGAATGCCATGGGCTAAAAACAGGCACAATCCTTTTGCTGCTCTGTAGGACATAGACTAATAATTAGAGAAATGCCATAACACAAAGCAGGCAAGGTAGGGGCGTCCAAGATTTTTTTTTTGGGGGGGGGGTAATTCGTCTCTGGTGGGGGTAAAATGGCGCGCGAAGCGCGCCGCAAATTTCCCCCCCCCCCCCAAAAAAAAAAAAAATTTTTACCCCGGGGGTAAACCTTGCTTGGGGGGGGGAGGTAATTAACCCCCCTGCAATCTGTTGGCAGGGGTAAATTTCTTTTACCCCCCTTAAAATTTACCCCCGGGGTAAAATTTTTTGGGGGGGTAATTTAAATTTTATTTAATATTTAGTATTAAAAATGCGCGCGAAGATCACTTAAGGAATGCTTTAATTAAGCCATATTTACTTACTCCTTTATTTGTGGAATATTTTTAATAATTTTACTGTGTATATTTAATGTTGTTTAGAGTCGTAAAATTGTTAAAAAAATATTTGAAATGTGCACAGTATTCTATAAAAACTATTAGTAAAAAAACTCTGTTAAAGAATTTATTTTCGCCTGAAGAGTATCTACTCTACAACACACTATGTCCCTGCGTCCTATTGTCCAGGGGGAAATTGAGTTTCTCATCTTGAAAAGTATTTCCCAAGGCACTAACATCCCAACTATTCATGACAGCCGACCCTTTAATTTCACAACCTTTGTTTGAAAGTTGTGCATGGTAATGAGTTGTATCAGGTTTGCACTTAGGCATCCCCACTACTCTCACTATTAATTTCGCGCATCTGACATAGCAGCAGTAGGCACAACTTACAACATCTTTAGATATTAAGCTGATCCTATATCGATAAGCTGATGCTCTACATGTTACTCTGCAGTCGCGGGTTCGAGTTTCTCTAGAGAGAGCATCTACTAATTTCCATTGAATAACCTTGCCACTAAGGGCTTGAACGAAGCAATTTTCAATTCCAGGCATTTAATAACGCCAAATAAACTATAGGAATATCAATAAAAAAGATAATTGTAAATTTTTTTTATTTTTCATAAAAATGTGTACAGCTGATTTTGACGATCAATTATCATATTTCTAAAAAAATTGGAAATGAAATAAATTATACTTCTCTGTTGTAGTTTAAACATAGTGTCTATCTTGTCTATCTACGTAGATGGTTAAACTAAGAAATATCAGGCAACTATCAAATATAACTACCTAGTATGTCAATTATAACTAACTAGTACGTCTTATACTAAAACTTTACGGACGGACATACAGACATACTTTATATATTTATAAAGTTTTTTTTCTGTTTCTCAATATATGTGACCTTTTACTTTATTTGTGTCCATTTCTAATTCATATTTAGACCTTTTCCATTATTATCATTATTCAAAATGGAACAATACAGTTAAAAGATTTAGAGGGATATTTAATAAAACCTTTTTAATAGGAATTTTGCTCCATTGTTAGAGAGTTATTCCATGTTAAATAGCACAGAATCCTTCCGTTATTCAGAGGAATATTGAGTGTCAAATAATGTTTATCTTTATAGATAAATGAATAGATAGATGGATATATTGTTAATTAGTTAGAAAGAAAGACAAATTGAGATATATATATATATCCTTATAAAAAAGTTACTGGATGTGTGTCTTTACCAGAAGATCTCGTTTACCGCTGAAACGTTATTGTTTTCCTTTAAATTGTAGCTTCTCATAAGTACAGGAAAGGTTCAGAACTATTTTTTTCGGAGAGTATCACTAACCTCCCAAGAGAAATCTATCCTTTAAAAAAGAATGTACTTCCTCCATATTTATTTTCCTCTTTCTTTTTAAAATGGTAAATGAATAGAGAAGTGGATTGACATAAATATAAAATATTTCTACTAGCGGAAAACATTAAAGCAAAAATAATATTTCTATCCTTATACAGTGTGTTTTTTTATGAGAACTTTTTTGAAAGCAATTTTACCCCACTTATAGTTATCAGAATTTAATAATTAATGGCTTATTTTCTTTGTTTTTTAAGGCAATTAATAGAACAACAAAAAAATATTTCAGTTTTTATTTAAAAAGTACAGTAAAATCTAAATTTCAAAACTTAGGTGTCAACATATAAAAATGGTTTTAGCGCATTTTTCTTAAAAAAATGGATTTTCTGTAGTCGACTTTGGGGGGCCAGTACTCCCTCCCTGGTTGAGATATGACCTTCAAACTTTGATATGTTCTAGTACATGTCCCTAATAATATCTGTATACATTTTTAGCTCTATATCTCAACTTTGAAGTGTTTAGCAGCCATTCTTGCAAAAGGTTGATTATTTGAGCATAAGAAAAATGCGCTAAAACCATTTTTAGATGTTGACACCTAAGTTTTGAATTTTAGATTTTACTGTACTTTTTAAATAAAAACTGAAATATTTTTTTGTTGTTCTATTAATTGCCTTAAAAAACAAAGAAAATAAGCCATTAATTATTAAATTCTGATAACTATAAGTGGGGTAAAATTGCTTTCAAAAAAGTTCTCATAAAAAAAACACACTGTATATCTCCCTGTGCCCAAACAATACTTTTAAGAATTAACATCATTTGTATAATGTCACTAGGCGAGAGAAAAGTTAAAGATGTTTTCAAAAATGTCGCAGAAAAAATAAATAGCTAATATTACTTTTTGATTGTATGACACTTGTCTTGCTCTGTATAGTTATAAATCTGCACCACAATTTTATTTTTGTAAAGATTTCTTTAGTAAGGCTTTTTCTTGCCTGAAGCTTAAGATCTCAATAACTACTGAACTGATTGGGTTACATTTTTTAGGTAAGCTTCACACAGGTCCTGTGATGGTTTTAGGCTATTTTTTATTTGTTTAAGCTATCTTTCTAGCCCCTCGAATACAGAGCCCCTAAATTTTAGGGTAGTGGCCGCTAGTTAATCATAAAGTAACATTCTTTAGAAAATTTGATTGCACAACCTTTGTTTTAAAGAATCATTAATTGATTTCTTCATAATATCTGCAAAAAGTTCATTCTTTCCAATCTTATGGGCATAGTTTTATTAAATTACTTTAGCTAAAATAGAAAAATCAACTGAAAAGCTAAAATACTGATGTATAACCTTTCTAATAATGATAATAATAGAAATAACAATAATACAAATATTATAGTTAATATGGATTATTATAATCAGGGATCTTCAGGGATAAGACAATGAACGATAAATTGAAATATATATCCAATGATAACAAAACAAAAACCCCTTTTCTGCGGATTTAAAGTATTGTTATGAAAGTTGGGATACTGCTAGTTCGTAACCAACCAGTTGAAATTAATAAAAGTACCCAAAGTTATTTTTAACTAACAGATAAGATAACGTGGTTATAAAACTTTGGGTACTAGTTTCATTTACACTTTACAGTGCAATGTCCCCTCCCTCTCTGATTATGATAGTAGGTAATATAAACAAGAACGATTATATCTATAATACAAAGTAGAACGATGTCTGTCTGTCCGTCTGTCCGTCTGTCCGTCTGTCTGTCTGTCCCTTAAGATCTCGGTAACCACTGAACCGATCGGATTCTACTCTTCGGGGTATCTACCTATTGTCCTGTGGTGGTTTTAAGCTATTTTCTTGGGGGGTGGGACACCCCCAACCCCCCCAAAAACCAAAAAATCCCCCACCATTTTTTTTTTTTTTTTTTTTAAGGAGATTTCCTTTACGATTTTCGCCATAATTTTTTTTATCACCTCTTGGGGCAAAGCCCCTAGAGGCTAAGGGCGAAGCCGCTAGTATAATACAAAGTAGAATGATATCTGTCCGTCTGTCTGTCCCTTAAGATCTCCGTAACCACTGAACCGATCGTATTCTACTCTTTAGGGAATATACATACTGGTCCTGTGGTAGTTTTAGACTTTTTTTTTAGAGGTGTGAGTCGTGACACCCCCAAACCCCCCCCCCCCCAAAAAAAAAAAAAAATCCCCCTCAATTTTTTTGTAAAGTTGTTGCTTTCCTTCAAAGTTCTTATAGAGCACTGAAAACCTCACTTAAAAAAATATTGAAAGTGAGGGGGAGGGGTTTGGTATTTTTTCCAATGCATAACCCCTTCGGGGAACCCAAATCATGCGGAGCCTATACCTGCAATTCTTTAACCCTTTGGGACTACCCAGAACCCACAAAGCCAAACAAACAAAAACCCAAATCCCTTATTTTCAAATAATGGGGGGGGGGGGGGGGGTAGTGGTTTGTAGATTAGAGTAGATTCGCCACTCTAAATTATTATTGAAACAAGAATAATGAGTATTCATTAGAAGGAGTGAGAGAAAAGATTAAATAATATTGATAAGATTTACAATATTTAGCTGTGATCCTTTTATATAAGTAACATAATGTCTGTCTGTTTGTTCGTGTGTAGCGAAGGATCTTGCTTACCGCTAAAGCGATATGGTTCTCTCTTTTAGTGAAGCGTTTCATAGGTCCAGGAAATGTGTATATGTATTTTGGAAAAAGTAACAAAACCCTCCCAAAAGAAATCGCCCCTATAAAAAAGTTCTTTTCTTTTCACACCAAAATTAAATCAAGTGTCCTTTGATGCCTCTTGGGGCATCTCCACTAGTTGTTTGGTAAAGGAGAACCATATAGGCTCAGCGGTATGCGAGATCCTTCGCTACACACATACAAACAGAGAGACAGAAAGACATCCTTTATTGTTATGATAATTAAAAATATACATAATAAATATATACAATTACTTCAACTCTGTGATCTTTAAGTTTAACGACTAAAAATAATTAGATATCGATCTGGCGTAAAGTTTTCAATTGAATTGCGTAGCTTTTCTTTATTAGGATCCGTACGTTTTTTTTTAATTTTGAATTCTAACAGAATGTTTTACAATTCTTCTCATACATTTTTGGGTAGGCACAGCAAATATAAAATAGATATTAATGTAGTTCTGCTGCCGAGCCCTGTTGAATACCTCCATCCAAAAAAATATTTTATCTTATATTAGGAATTAACCTAACCCAGTGCTGATTAGCCTACCTATCTATTAAAAATCTTTAGATAAAAAAATTGAAAATTGTGTAGTCTTGCAGTTTACAATATTTTATTCTACCTTTTTTTACATTATAAATTATTTTACTTTTATTTGTGAATGTTGTTGTCCTTGTTAGCGTGCGCTTCAAGTAAACATTAATGTAGCCAGCATGATATTTATAATTCAAATTCCCTTACTAGTATTTCAAACAGTGACGGCATCCAATAAGCTTTTTTACAGTAGGGCTTCGAACATGATTAATATTCCTGGAGATTAGAACAAGCTCTCAGCCATATTGAAGAATCATGTATAGCATCGTCTTACAGACAATTTTCCGCGAATAAAAAACATTTTCATAAAATGTATACCAGTTTTGTTATTCCGTACCTTCGGACACACAGGGCTAACAAAACTGGTTTTAATCTTACATTTATCATTTTAATAATCACAGAAAGCTGTCTAAAATATGATGCGATAAATAACTATTCTTGGCGCGCATGTTAAGGCAAGGTAGAGGTTAAGTTGCCCTTCATTAACAATTTTTTCTTAGGGTAGAGGAGGAGTGCTAGACATTTCGATTTTTAAAATTCTGATGCTTCATTTTTATACCTGTTCTTGAAAACAAAAACAGTAAACTGTAATACAGATGTTATTAAATTAGCCATTTTAATTTCCGTTGAGGTAGAAAAAAAAATATTTTTCTCTATGCATGAATGATGTTTTGATCTTGTCTTGACTGTTAGAAATCAATAGACCTTAGACGCTTCCGGCGAAGCCAGTAGTATTTCAAAGATCAAAACTGAAATCTTAACTGATATTTGAAATCCCTAACTGACTTTGGAGTGGTTTTGTTAATTCAATACAAATATAAACTTAAATGTCATTTCTGGATGATTATTATAACTCCATTAATACTGAATAAACCACTATATGGACATAGACTAAGTATTACTCAGATGGGCTAGAAAAACAACTTTAAACCTTCCCAAGGTTTAGGTATGAAAATAAAATAGATCTTAACCATCATATGGCTAATGTGGATCTTACCTAAAAAAAGAGAACCCAATCGGTTCAATAGTGATTGAAATCTTAAGATTCAGACAAAAAAAAAACATTCTACTTTATATAATAGGATTATCTTTATATAAAAATAACAGGATGTGTGTCTGTCTTTCTCTGTTTACCGGAGAATATCGCTAACCGCTGAACCGTTATGGTTCTTTTTTTTCAGATAACCTTCTCAAGTCCAGGGAAGGTTTATAACTATTTTAGGGAGGGTACCTCTACCCTTCCCAGTTAAATCGCTACTAGAAAAAAAATAATTACTCATATCTAAAACTATTTCTAAAATTTAAAGTAAAGGGTAGACTTTTCAGTAGTGCCCCTTGAGGCCTCTTAGGGCGAAACTACTAGGAACTGAAGAAGTAGAGTTGTTTTGTTCACTAACCACTGAACCTGTGAGTTCTCTATTTTAGGGAATCTTCACATATTAGATTATAGATTATTTCTAATCTATAATTGTTTTTATCCTATGAAAGTTGCAACTTATACTCAGACAAAGTATATTTATGAAGGAGGGATTTTACAAAAATATTAACAAGCTAGCGATTGGTGTTCATAAAATGAAGTGGAATTCGTCATCTATGACCACTTCTAAATAGCCATATAGTCAACATTAATAATGAAAAAGGGTTTATCTATAACACAAAGTAGAACGATGTTTGTCTGTCCGTCTCTCTGAACTTTGAAGCTTAAAATCTTTATAACCGCCGAACCGATTGGGTTATACTCTTCAAGGAATATACCTACTGGTCCTGGGGTGGTTTTAAGCTATTTTCCTGGGGGGTGGGACACCTCCACCACCAAAAAGAAAAAATCCTACCTATATTGGTGCAGACTTTTCAATAGCTATTGGGCCGAAGTTACTAGAGGCTAGAGGCGAAGCTGCTAGTAGATAATATATCACCAACGAACACTAATTTAATGGTAGATAGGGACCAGATTTATTTACAATCCAACCTAGCCTGCTTGTAGAATATTTTCATCAAAAATTTGCTACCTTCAATGAAACTTTGTTGCATTAAGAAAACGTCAAAAAAACCTCTTTATAAAAAAATCGATATAGCATGTAAATAGTACTTATAACTACATTTTTCATTAATCAATACTTAAATCTTTATTAGGGGTAAGTTTTCTGAATACTTAAATAAAATAACAGGATATCTGTATATGTGTCTATTCGTAGCTGAAGATCTCGCTAACCGCTGAATCAACTATCTCTCTCTCTCTCTCTCTCTCTATCTATCTATCAAAATTTTCTCTCTCTCTCTCTCTCTTTCTCTCTCTCTATCTCTATCTATCTATCTATCTATCTATCTAACCTTTTCTCTTTCTCTCTCTCTCTCTTTCTCTCTCTCTCTCTCTCTCTCTCTCTCTCTCTCTCTCTCTCTCTCTCTCTCTCTCTCTCTCTCTCTCTCTCTCTTTCTCTCTCTCTCTCTCTCTCTAGCTCTCTTTCTTTCTTTCCCTCTATCACTCTCTCTCTCTTTCTCTCTCTCTCTCTTTCTCTCTCTCTCTCTCTCTCTCTCTCTCTCTCTCTTTCTCTCTCTCTCTCTCTCTCTCTCTCTCTTTCTCTCTCTCTCTCTCTCTCTCTCTCTCTCTCTCTCTCTCTCTCTCTCTCTCTCTCTCTCTCTCTCTCTCTCTCTCTCTCTCTCTCTCTTTCTCTCTCTCTCTCTCTCTCTCTCTCCCTCTTTATAGCTCTCTTTTTTTCTTTCCCTCTCTCTCTCTCTCTCTGTTTTTTTATACCCTTTGTTTTTTAGTAGCGAAGCTACTCTATAATTCACAATGTCCGTCCGTCTGTCCGTCTGTCCGTCTGTCCGTCCGTCTGTCCGTCCGTCCGTCCGTAATTAATGAATTGGGGGAAACGTGATTTTCTCGGCTCCTATAAAAGATAGAGAGCTGAAATTTTTTGACAACATTCCCATCATTAAGGAGCACAATTAACTATAAAACATCAATGGCGGTCGGACTGCTTTTTAGCAGGTTTTAGGCTATTTTTTATATTTTCCAAATTTTCCCCATATCTTTGGTGTTTATGGTCCGATTTTCAAAATTTTTTCAGTTAAAGATATCAAAATAAAATTTCCCGTCATTTGAAGAAAACAACAATGACGGTCAGACTGCCTTTTTGCAGGTTTTTGGCTATTTTTATATTTTTCACATTTTTCCCCATATCTTTGGTGTTTATGGTCCGATTTTCGAAATTTTTTCAGTTAAAGATATCAAAATTAAATTTCCTGTCATTTGAAGAAAACAACAATGACTGTCAGACTGCCTTTTTGCAGGTTTTTGGCTATTTTTGTATTTATCACATTTTTACCCACATCTTTGGTGTTTATAGTCCAATTTTCAAAAATTTTTCAGTTAAAGATATTAACATTAAATTTCTGGTGTTTTAAGAAAAGAAACAATGGCGGCCAAACTGCCTTTTAGCAGGTTTTTGGCTATTTTTATATGTTTGACATATTTCCCCATATCTTTGGTATTTTTGGTCCAATTTAAAAACTTTTTTGCATTAACAGTTTCAAATTTTTTTCCCCCATTGTTATGTGCATCTAGTATGTAATTTACTTTAACCGTCTTCATCATACAAAATAAAACAAGGTTTCGTGTTTATTTTCTCTAATAAATCTATTCTTGATTTTAATAAATACACTTTAAATCTACTTCTACGTATTCCCATCCACAATTTTTTGTGCTTCGCTACTTATGGATGTTGTCATCCTTGTTTTTCATAATAATTGGCCCTAACTTTGAATCAATATATATAATATGAAATCGCATGCTAAAAACGATTTTCATAAAATATTCATTATAACTAAAGCATATTACTTTACGTGCACATTAAAAATTAAAATCAAATTATTTTATCTTTTTGGTTTTACAAAAGAGCTTGCTTAACACATAATAGACAACCAACTCTTTAATTACACAACCTTTGTCGATTTATGAGCCAAGGTATTCCCCCATACGATTGCTATAAATCGTCGCTAAAAGCACCAGTTGAACCATTTTTCACGTCTCTAGTTTTATGCGGTGTCCTTTAGAATCGTAAAATAATAAAAGTAAAATAGTATTTAAAGAAATCCACAATAAAATATTTTTCAAAGTTCTTTTCATAGGACGATTCCTCTTGAAGGGTAATGGTACCCTCCCTCAAATTGGTTTCAATCCATCTCATTAGAAGGGGAGCCATATCGGTTCAGCGTTTAGCGAGATCCTTCGGTACACACAAACACACACATAGATCCTGTTACTTACTTAGAATTACTCCTTTTTAGTAGCGAAGCTACTTTATAATTCACAATGTCCGTCCGTCCGTCCGTCCGTCCGTCCGTCTGTCCGTCCGTCTGTCCGTAATTAATGAATTGGGGGAAACGTGATTTTCTCGGCTCCTATTCAAGATAGACAGCTGAAATTTTTAGTGAAGATTCCCACTATATATGCCCATCTAATGTATACATTGTTTTGTCCGTCTGTTTGTTATTTGGGGTGCTAGATCGATTCCTAGATTTTTACGTTTTCGTGATTTTCTCAACTCCTTTTCAAGATAAAGGGATGAAATTTTCAGGGATTAATTAATTTTATATTCTACATATTTTCACCAAATTTTATTAATATTTCATTATTAATTGGGGTGCTAGATCGATTCCTAGATTTTTCAGGTTTTCATGGTTTTCTCAATTCCTATTCAGGATTGACGGTTGAAATTATCAGGGATTGAGTATACTCATGTTATACATATTTCCATCAAGTTTCATTAAGATTTGTCTATTAATTGCGGTGCTAGATCGATTCCTAGATTTTTAAGTTTTCATCATTATAAGGTTGCGTGATTTTAAAGGTGTGATGATTTCCCTATTTTACCAATAATAATATTTATTATATAACACTGCTTTATAGTATTTTTTTCCTGATATACAATCATAATTTTTGAGCTTTGCTACTTATGGATGTTGTCATCCTTGTTAAATTTTGTTTTAAAATTTACAAGTTTTAGATTTTCTGTTCTGTTTTGTTATAAACATGTTCTGTCATTCATTGGCTGAAAACCAATAATTTTGATCTACAGAGGAGGGGCTAATTTTGTTTTTCTTTATTATCCCTTGTAGAAGTGCAAAACAATTTCTATTAGAATATTTTTCTGTCCTGTTCAAATTCTTATTTTTCAGAAACTTTATCCCTAAAATTTAAAGTTTTATGCTATAGTTTTAACTCCAAAGTGTCACTTAGGTTTTTGCTAATTCAAATATTTCAAGCTAGAGTTTTTTAAAAACTGCTACAAAAAATATAAAAAGTTAGCGCTGTTTTTAAATGAAACAGATCAAACATAAAATATAAAACTTTAGTTTTACAAATAAAGTAGTAAAATTTTAGCATTTTAAGGAAAAAAACCTCAACTGTTAATAATAATCTTGGCCGCAGTGCTCGGCCCCTCAGATATACATATAACCTAACCTAACCTAGCCTAAAAAAAATTTCAAAAAAATATTAAAAATTGTAAAAAATCTACTAACCACTTTTTGTAAAATCCTCGAAATTCTTTACTCCCTATTAACAGTTGAGGCTATTTTCATTAAGTATATTTTGTCCAATATCCATATCAAATGTTTGCCTATTTTCTGTGTTTGCTCTTTCCCATTACTGAAAGAACACTTTAAATAGGAATTACATTCCTAACCTATTCAAAATATACAATTTACACAGAAACAAGAACAAAATCATTTAAAACTGCGGGAAGCTGAATATGAGAATAGTTTGAAGGATCATTGCTAACAAAGTTAGGGAGGGAGGGGACTGTAAATTACTCTGATACCCGAATTTTTAAAACTACGTTCTTATTTAGTGATTAAAAACTTTGGGTACTTTCATATCATTGGTTCCAAACTAGTTGAACCAGGCTAAAATGTTCAACCAATAATCTTAATCTACAGAGGGGGTAATTTTGTATTGAGGATGATTATGTATTTATCATTCATTGTCTTATCCCTTACAATCCATTTACAGTTTGTGCTGACATTCGAACCCATCACGTACGTCCGACATTAAATATACATTTGTTTTATTGTTTCTTGTTCAATTTATGTTGATCTAACCCTACGGAATACATATATCGTTGATTTTTATCAATCTAACCTAACCATTAATAAATATCTTTAAAATGAAAGGTTTCTAACATAATTAAACTTTTAACTCATTGTCTATTGGTCAATAGACCGAAGTAAATTGTATATAAGCTGCGCCCCAGTCCAAGAAAGGGCAGGGGGTCGAACCAGGGGTCCGACTTTTATTATCAAATTTGTCAGTTCTTTGAATCAGGTTGAATTTTGTGTCTAGGATGAGGAATATATATTCTTTGAAATTAAAAATAATCTGAAGTAGTATTGTGAAAATAAAATCTTAGATTAGATTTTTTAAGGGACCTTGAAAAAGTAAAAACTTTTGTTAAAGATATAAATAGAAATAACTAAATTGAATGGATGATATTCGTTATATCTAATAAGATTAATATTTTAAAATACAACTGGTTGCACCCCTGAAGGGGGGTGTGTCTTATTTACCCCCTTAAATTTTAGTCTAAGATGTCTAAAGTCTACAAAAATAGATAAAAAATAACTTAGAACTAATTAATTGTTTCTCTAAGTCAGTCCTGTTAAACCAATTATAATTTAGAATATTTTTCCCTTTCTTCAAAAAATTTAGCAGTTTTTGTCTTTCGAAATCTATTTTAATCTTTGGAGGTTTATTCTAGAAAATCAAAACAATTATTAACATAAAACCATTCCAAGACTTGAATCTGGAAATAAAAGTTTATTGAAATTGTAAGCACAGACACAAACAGACTTTACTACTTAATGTAATTGTAATTGAGTTGGTTATCTGTTTTGTTGTACTTAACCCAATACCATAGATATTTTTCGCACGAAAATATTCTCTTATGAATTAGCTTAAAAACTTTGAGCCCTTATTAAATCTTGAAAAAAAAACTTACCCAATCATTTTAATCTACAGAAGAAATAATTTTGTTAATCTAAAAATTTGTAATATTTTATCTTAAAGATTCCTGCATTAACCCTTTAGGCTAAAGCCGCATGTAACAAATTTTTTTTCTAGAATCAAGGTCCTAATGGTAACTTTTCAACTTTAGGATTTAGTGGCGTTAAAATGTATCATTTTCGCAAGGATAAAAACTGGCTCTAATATGCTTAAAATTACATTATGTCATTGTTCTTGTATATGTTTTTTTTTTTCAATAGCGAGGCGTCTCTTTAATTCACTTTGTCAAGCCGTTCGTCAGTTCGTGATGCCATGGGAGAAATGAAATTTCTCGTCTGCTATTTAAGGTTGACTGGTGTTGTTTTAATAAAGACACCTCTTGCCAAAGATCATCTCGTATATAAATAACTTGGTCCGTCAGCCTCTAGGTCATGCTGCTAAAAAGAATGTTGTATATTGATGTGAAAAGGTTTCTCCAATATTCATCTCATCCTTCCCTCTGTTTGACCACTGAACTCACTTTGTAAGTTTGTTCATTCATGAAGTCTTTGTTTTTCGATATTTATGGATGTTGTCAACTATGTCTGTCTGTTTAACCGTTCGTCTGTTTCTATGTGACGTTGCATATTTAGACAAAGTAGAATAGTCGATGCTGTACGTATTGGTGCAAAAAATGGGGACAAATTTCAAATTCTTTTGGCGTGTGACGTCATACCCCCATATCTTTTCTAGGGGGTTTCTTTCCTCCTTCCCTTTTCTTTCCCCTCACTTGTGACGTAAATAAACAGCCCCGTCAAATCATTTTAAAAATTGTCCCCATTTTTTGCACCAATACGTACAGCATCAGAATAGTCCAATTAGCTTGATACTTGATATCGGTGAATTACCTCACTTATGCAAGCGTATCATCTCTCTAGTAAAAACAAATTCAATCTACAATCAAAGACAATAATCATTCAATTGTAGGAAAGCTTTTTAAACAGAAAATTAAATCTATTAAACTACAAAACGGTCAGTATCCTTTTTAATGGTACCCAATGTTTTAAAGCCAACTAATTAGAGAACTTTTATATAAAACTTTTGGTACCAGTATCATTTACAATCATCTCTTACTGAGAGTTGACCCAAAGCAAACAAAAGTCATTTAAAAATTAAACAATTGCACGAAACATTTTCTACAGAACAACAGACCGAAAAAGAATTTATAGAATAGATGCGATACCAAATTGTTTCCCAAGTATTAATCATTAGCTATTTCAGGGTTTAATTTTGTACAGTTCATATATTGTATTTTGAGTTTTTATTATGTTTTAACAAATGTTTGTTGGAGGATTTATTTACTAAAATGTACAAATATTAAAGCTAGCATTTAGAAGCATTGGCTACATACTAGTGTGTGTACTGTTTAAACTTGGGTTTATTGTCAGTCTACTGGGTGTCTTTAATCCTAGTATTTTATTTAATACATAACTGCTCCCTATTCTCTCGTTTATGTACTTTTATATCGCATTATAACAGCTATAAAAGTTTTTGAATGTACATTCATTTCCACATATTATTTTCAACATTTAGTGCTTTATTTATAAATAGCGGCTACGACCCCCTAGAGGGCCCAAGTTTCTAAGTTTTAAGAATTGGGGAGAGTATTACTTTTACGGGTGATTTTTCTTGGGAGGGTGGCAGTACTAATATAGTTATAAACCTTCCTTGGACATATGAGAAGCTTTATTGTAAAAGAAATTAGAAAACCATATAAAACACACAGAGATAGACAGTCAAACCAACATATAGACATCCTGTTACTTTTATATAAGGATAAAAAATACATACTGGTTCTGTGGTGGTTTTAGGCTATTTTCTTGGTAGGCTAGGGGTGAATTCGTTAGTTATACTAAATAGAGGGTGTTTGAAAATAAAAGTGAAGCAAAAGTTAAGAGGCAATTTGTGCTGTTGTAATAATAGGCGGTTCTGGTCATAATAATGTAATACATGTGTGGTATTATATGCACACCAAGTTTTTAATATTCTTTTTTAGTAAGCTATCAGGAGTAATAACACCGAAAAAGGATGAAGTAAAATAAATAGAAATTCCCATGAGTAAAAGATTATCAATTTTAAGAAAAGTGTTATAATGGTCTAGAGCAGGTTTTAGGCTTTTTCGCGAGAATTACTCTCCTTTGGAAAAAATGTATTAATTATTACTTGGATCTTACAACAGATTATCATGTACTCTTATAAAATGAAGCGTGTGGCTGGCTAAAATAACGATTCTCTCCATCCTCCTCCTTTACCCTATCACTTTCCCTCTTACTAGATGAACGAACTGACCAATAAGAGATGTCCATGTTACCAACCTAAATTTACGACAATTTTTTCCCTGTCATAAAATCCACCTACATTCTATATTCTTTTCTGGAAATAAGTCCTCGAAAAAAATGTTGTCTTGTTTGACTGTTAAGACCATTAAACAGATTAAGTTCTCATTAACAGGGAGGTTTCACATAGGTCCTTCGTGGTTTTATGCTGCTTTCCTACAAAAAAAGAACCTCTTCTAAGAAGGTAATCGAAAGAATCTAAATAAAGATATGTTTCATGTTTTCATGACCAAATAAACTTTTCCCTACTTCTCTGATTAACATGGTAATAGCTTTTTAAAAGTGGATAAATCGCTCGTTTATTTCAAGATTAAGCCTTCGGAAATGGCGCTTTTATGTACCATTTTTATGACATGGAATATATAACTAAAAGTTAGTAATGTTCGGATTTTGCGTAAAATGATGCAAAAAAATATTTTATTAACCTTACAAAACACATATTATGTAAGTTTTATACATCTTTATTCTAATAATATTTCTAAATAAATTTTTTAAAAATTTTATGTTAGTCCTGGTAAGGCTCGAAAAAGAGACAGAAGAATTTTATGTTAGAGACAGACAGAAGGACAGTCATAGTAACTTTATTAGAATTTAAACATTTTTAGCATTGCTTCGAAACCGATTAATATCCGGTGGATTGGCCTGGGCCTTTAACTCCTCGGGGCTTACAGAACTGATTTTAGTAGATTTTAATTTTCAATCCGTTAAAAGCTGTCTATAAACTATTCTGTCCTAAACTATCAACCTTAAATATTTCTGGACAATTTTGTATTGAAAATTACCAATAAAATTACATGTTTTTACAGCATATAACATTACATAAATCTGTATTATTAAAAAGTGTCAAAAAATATTGGTTAAATGGTCTAATTTCTGTATTAATGTCTTAATTAAATACAGGGAGGGAAAAAGCAATTGACTGTAAATTATACTGCTCTCAAAAGTTTAATTATAACGACATGTCATTTGTTTTTAAAATAATGTTTGTGTCCCAGCTTTTCAACCAGTAAGTTTTATCTAATAACAGTGGAATCTTTTATCTGTACTTTCTTAATAATCTATGATATAATTATCCCATTCATCTGATTTTTGTAATACTGATTCTTTTTATAACAAGCTATAATGTTATAAGCGAAGCATCTCTGTAATCAAATCCTAAAAATGTAAGTATTTCCTTAAACAATATCCTTTATTTAAGTACTTTTGCAGTAAATTTACTTACAATTTTGTTTAGAATTATACATTTAAATTCAAGTTATTCAAATCTGATTCTTTACAAGTGTTAATATTCGTTTCTCCTACTGTTTCCGAGGTTCGCTTTTATGGATGTTGTCATCCTTATTTCATTAAATTTTACCTAAAAGCATACATTTCAGAATATTTGTCTTTACAACTTTTTATCTTAAAATATCCGGATCCCATAAAAATAAAGATCTGTCAATATTATTTTACTTTTAAATATTTTCATTTCATTTCTAATACCGGAGCTGCTCTACAAGTAGCAATGTTGTCTGTTTGTCCGTCTGTCTGTAATGATTACAACTTTCTAGCTTTGTATTGTGTGTTTTCAATTTCCTCTTTATCAGAAACTTATTTTTTAAATAGTCTGAAACCAACCCAGGTTCTGTGTCAAGTTTCCATAAAAAGTTTAGTTTTATTTTAAATTATAAGCTTTAAAACCGTCCCGGGACCAATGCGAAGCTACAGATAAAAAATTATTAATCTAAATAATTATTCACGTTTTCTTTTTTTTCTAGTTGTTTTAATCATAGTCGAAATTAAATGTCTCAGTTCTTATTAGGTAACATCTTCTTAGATTTTTTTTCAATTTAAAGAACTATGAACTCTGGCCGCAGCGCTCAGCTCCCTAGCCTGCCTAGCCGCAGCGCTCGGCCCCCTTGTCTACCTAGCCGCAGCGCTCGGTCCCCTTGCCTATAACCTAACCTAACCTAAAATGTCGGGGGAGGGGGGGAGAGAGTACTCAAATTTTTTTTAATTGAAAAAAAATCTAAGAGGATAACGCCTCTTATTACATTATGCTTTTCTATGCTAGGTCGGTGTTATGTGTCTGTATTATGTCGGTTTTATGACGTGTTTATGGGGATATTTTGATAATTAGTACTTCCGTAATTACCAACAAATGTTGAACCAGTTTCCTTATTGGTTCAAGTAGTCAATATGTCCCCCCCCCCCCTCTAACAAACCTTCATAGTTTACATATGTCTGTGATATGAGTTTATATTTAAGTGCTGTTATTATATCAACTTGAGACTGTAGTCATGATGTCAATTGAATAACCAAAGTTTAGCGAATTATGTCATATTAGAAAAATTCATTACTCCACTATGACATCATCCCGTATAGTTTGGCCGAAAGTTTTTAGATTTATCCAGTGTTTTAATTAACACTATAAAGTGCCTCAAGACGTACCCACATACCTTAGTTCTAGAGTAGCTTTTAATATTTTTTCGAAGTGGGTTGCTGGTTCATATCAATATTAGCGGCTTCGCCCATAGCCTCTAGGGGCTTTGCCCCAAGAGATGATAAAAAAAGTTAAGGTGAAATTCGTAAAAAAAAAAATAAGAAGGACCAAGCTTAAAACCATCACAGGACCAGTAGGTATAATACCTGAAAAGTAGAGCCCAATCGGTTCAGCGGTTACTGAGATCTTAAGCTTCAGATGGACAGAGTGACGGACAGACAGACATCGTTCTACTTTGTAATATTGATAAGTGACATTCAATTCTTTCAATTTTCAATTTCCATTGTTTGACGATAAAACATTTTTAGAGGGGTGTAAGGAGTGAGGGGGTCAAAACATAGAAAAGGAAAATTCTGCGCCTATGACTTGTATGCATATTTTGGGTAATTATTACCTAACCCCAAAAGATAACACTGAGAAATATTGAAATAGTTTTCCCTTAAAACAGTTAAAATTGGATAAAAAAAATAGCATGACATAATTGGACATAATGCCGTTACAGTCATCAGGGGGGAAAGTCACTTCTTATTAAAAAATTAAGAATGAGCGATCGAATCATTTACGAGATCTTAGTGTACATACATGGTATTAGATAGACAGACATCCTCTTGCTTAAGAATATTGGATTTCAAGTTTTAGTATAGAAAGTAGAAACATTTAAATAATCCGAAAAACCTCATAAAAATTGAATGTTATCTTAAAATTTTGAAAAGTATTTGATGTATTTTTTCCTATTCTCATAAAATAACTATAGTTTTTTTTAACGGTAAAAAAAGAAATAAGTTTTTGTATTATTACAAGGATAGTCAGAGAAAAGAAAATGGAAATCCTGTATTTACATTGCATTGATGAAATCTTAGAGATGCTTCGCTTTTATTATTATTCCTAGTCGTTCAAGGATTAACCTGGCCTTGTAATACTAAAAGAACAATTATCTAACATAAAAATGTGTCCCCAAAAGAGATAAACAATCAACTTGCTTTGGACTTTTTGATAACTGTTCTAAAGTTATAACGCTTTACATAATATACCAAACTGTTACAGGAATCCTTGAAAAGCTTTGATATAGATGATTTCATGGACTTAACTTAAATGTGTAAAAATAAATATGCTGTTATTTGAATTTAACATACTTATTTTAATGGATGTAGAATATATGGATAATAAATTGTCGTCAATTTAGGTTGCTAACATGGACATCATTAATTGGTCAGTTCGTTCATCCAGTATGAGAGGATGGGGGTAAAAGCTGTGGATGGGTGGGGTAGATCGTTATTTTAGCCAGCTACAAGTTTAACTTATTAGAGTACATGATGATCTGGTGCAAGATTCAAGTAATAATACATCCATACTTATTTTGTGCTTTAAAATTATTAAAAGTACTTAATAAAAAATTCAAACATCCATAACAGCGGGATAAAACTAATAGATTCAAGTATTATTAAATATAATTCATAAAAATGCATAGAACAAGGATGAATATTGAATAAGTTAGGGGGGCCTTCAAAAAAAGCGCACAAAAAAAACAAAGCAAAACAAAATAAAAATTGAAATTAAAAATTATACAAATTGAAATTTATTTAGTTTGAATCTTTTTTTTTATTTTAAACTGTATAACTGAAAGATTAGTAATTTTAATTAGTGCATTTTTGTATAGTTCAAATTTGAATAATTGTACAATTGTACAATCGTCCTTCAGACAATCAACCCATTTATTGCACAAACTTTACCTACGGGTCTTTAATTTCCATGTTATTTACTCAAGGCCTTCCAATTATTATTACTATAAAAACGAAACAGCGTATAGTGTCCAATAGAATATGACGTCATACGATACAAATGACCAATAATAGGCCAGTATACAATTTACCATTGGCCAATTACAATGTATACTGGTCTACCATTGGTCATTTTTATTGTATGACGTCATTTTTTATTGGACACTATGTGCTGTTTCTAGAAAAACACCTGACATGTTGGATGGCCTTTATAACAAGAGTATTGTTAACCGACCGACTAACAGATAAGGTCTAATATAGAGTAGCCACGTGGTTATAGATGTGATATTTGTAAAGGCTTAAACCACAGCTAAGCCACTCATATTGAGATAATTATAGGCCTTCTTAGGCTGAGGGGAATAAACAGGGGGTGGGGAATCAGTAAATGGGGTTTAAAAAGATATTTTTAATGCAAAGGTAGTGAGATGTGTCTGTGGATGTGCAAATGTGACTGAAAAAAAAAGCTTTTTATTCGTTATAGTCAGATTTTAGTCTATTTTCTAAAGGAAGAATCATTTCATCACTCAAAATTCATCATCTTTTTTTTGGGGGGGGGGGGAGTAATAACATTTTTTTAAGACGACTTAAAATCAATTTTCTGTTAATTTGACTATCCATCTTTCCCTAATTCAATCAATGAGTTTTGGAAGCTTAGTTTTTTAAAAACTCATTGGTTTAAAGCCATTATATTAAGGACAAAATATTTCGGATTTTTTAGTTGTGGTTATACCCATCAATTCTTAGGATAATTAATTGGCTGGTTTGGCAATGCTTCCCTGATAACTTAAAAACAATCATTTCAGAGATCTTTTGCTTGAAATATAGATTGATTAAACAAATTTAGGATCAATAATTCTACACTCAAAAATAGGAGATCCTTAAAAATATTGTATTTTCTTTGTTGATGACAATTAAAGAGTTGTATTGCGAATATTCACACACACAAAAAAACTTAGTTTAGGCAAATTTGCTAGCGTTTATGCTTTTTTACGGACATATATGTATATCTTACTTCAATCGTCCAAAATAACGTGAGCTATCCGAAAAGATGTTATCCTTGCGATGCTGTGCAATTAGAAAGAATATTTTTATGTTTTTTAATGTTTATAGAATATAAAAGGGCACAGCGGGACCCAAACTTTTACCATCAAATTTGAAAAGAATCAAACAGAGATTTTTGACACGTTCAAAAAATTGAGGCTGCATTTTTTTGTGGGAGAAGCTTGGGGGGAAGGGGACTCGGGGAGGTATAAAGATTTTAAAATATGTAGACTAAAAAATTCCCGTTTATGAACCCAGTTATTTTGGTTTTTAGTGCCGGGTAGGTTTTAGGCCATTGTAGAGTGGTATTACTGAAAACTAATCGAATCTTTTTATTTTAAAGTATCTTGTTAATCAAAAAACCCTCATACTTATTTTTAAAATAAATCGAAAATGAAGGCTGGGGGGAGTTGTTTAGCGTTTAGGGTTAGGCATTGGAAAAACACACCCATTACTTATTTTTAATTTATTTTAAAAATATTGGGAGGGTTTTTTTGTGCTCAACTTGCACTTTGAGGAAAAGAACCCAAATAGAGCATTAAATTGCAATAATCAAAATGGGTCAATTGAAACATGAAACAAGATATTTGATTTTTCAAGATGCCAAAGTAAAAAGTAGATCCCTTTTCACGTTATGGTTATTAAAAGCAAAGCTTTTCTATAATTAGGGTCGGTCCGTCCGTACTTCCGTCACAGAGAGATAGCTTTTTTCGTCAATTTAGGCATGTTAGAATTGTCCTATCGATTTCAAACTTTGCATGGTGATTCCTGTAGTAGTTAGGTACGATTTAGAAAGCGTAGCAACTCTATAATCATTACCAGTTTGTCCGTACGTCCATTTTAAATATGTTTATTTTTTTACTTTTTTAACAACAGATTTTTATGTGATCTAATCATCCGATTGGTCTTATTTTTGGTAAGTTGATTCCTGGGACAACAAAGTATAACGTTATAAGCAAAGCAACTCTATAATCAAGTACTAAAAATTTCATTATGTCCATAAACATTATCCTGTATCAAGTAGTTTATCAACAAATTTACTTACAATTTTGCTCCGATTCTTATACATTTATATTCTGATTATTCAGTTCTGACACTATACAAGTGTTAATGTCCGTTTGTCCTACCGTTTCAGTGCTTCGCTTTTATGGATGTTTTCATCCTTGTCTATAATATACAATGACATTATACATGTAATAAGTTTTATTAGGTATTAATACATATTAAGTTTGAATTAGATAGATTTCTTTTTAGCACAGTACATATACATATATTGTTATTTTTTGCTTATGTTCTAATAAATATTATTATTTCAAAATGATCCAGAGATTTAATTTAATTCTTAACATATCAAGGAACGTATGTATAAAGTTAGTCTTTGCAGAGAAGTGTGTAGGGGAGGGGGTTATGATAGACACCCGTTAGACCAAAAATGTATGCAATTTTAGAAAGTACAAGACCAAATAATCCGAAATTCTTATTTTAAAAGTTCATTTACTACGTGGCTTTAGGAATCGTTTTATTTTGTATATTTTTACCTGTAACCTTTAAAAAGTACAACATACTTATGTACAAAATGGAACTTTATTTACCCCCCCCCCCCCCCCCCACGGAAAATTTGTTGTGTGTCAGCTACCCGTAGTGATGCTGTCTAGGGGTGTGACACCTTTTCATCGATTAGTCAAATATTTTCTCTTAAGAGAGAGAGAGAGAGAGAGAGAGAGAGAGAGAGAGAGAGAGAGAGAGAGAGAGAGAGAGATAAACAAGAACTTTTATGTCGCACTTTTTTATAAGTAGCGAAGCTTTTCTTTAATATAAAATATTGGATTGTCAGTCCACACATCCATTACATACGGAATTGGAGTAAAGGAAAGCCTTATCCACCTAATTATAGGTTTTGAGACATCGAAAAATCTTGTATCGTATTGCATTTTCGAATATTTTCCACAAAAAGATAGCATTAAGATAATTGTATCAATTAATCATATAATTTTTCAATTTAAATTCTCTACAGAAAGATACAATAAATAACTTTTTTTCTTTAACTTCACACAGCAAAAATATTCATCGATCTATTTTCTACTTTTTTCTCCCTTCCTTCAACTACCAGTTGTGTCATGCTGTGCCCAAAAATGTTAAGTTTTTTTAGACAACATTTTTTAGGTGGAAAAAATGTGTGATTTAGCTGATTAAAATGTTAAAATCAATCATAACAGCTTTTTCAGATCAGTTTTTTTAGCAGCAAAGCTACTCTTCAATAGTTGCTCGTCTGTAGGTCATTGGTGTATGATTTGTATACACTACAGTTGAGCCATTAATTATTATAACAAGAATGATAACATATTTAAGTAGCGAAACATGAATTGACAAACAGAAAAATAGGGAAAATGTTTATTATTCACAAAAAAAAAGGAAGAAAAGAAAGAGAAAGAAAAATAGAAGATAGAGAAATGCTAGATAACAAAAGTATATTCATACATATGTTTTTTGTGGCGTGACCGTCGAACCGAAAAATTAAGTAAGTTGTATACTGAATGCTCTTTGAAAAGGGTAATCAGTAATGTATTTTAAATAGTAGCTGAAAAAAATATATTTCCTTAGAAATATTACAAAGTGAATTATAGAGAAACTTCGGCAATAAAAACAAAAAATATTAGCCTTATATTTTAAACGAAAAATCATACAGCCAAAGCGGACGGCGTTAAAAAGAAATCTTTTATTATCCTTTACTCAAATAAGTAGCTGTGCTACTTTCGGATGTTATCATCCTTGTTTAAATAGTTTTTTGCCATCCAATATTTTGTTTAGACAACAGAAAAATATTTTAGATAATTGACAAGCAACAGTGATAAGGAGGGGCGTGCGGAGCCGAGGTGTAGAGGGGTTTCAACAACATCACCCCATCCCATCCACAATTTTCACAATCTAATTTAGAGATGGGGTCTGTGTTTCCTTTTTTTCATCCCCTTAAGGATCAAACCTGGGAAGGAAAAGCTGGAGAAGCTGTTAATTGCACTAGACCCCAAGTTTTATAATAACGTTTTCTTATTAGTTGGCTCAACTACTTTGGGGGCTACTGTTAAATCTTGATTGGTTGGTTCATTATGTTGAGTGTCCAAACGTTTGAACAACTAATTATAACCAACCTGCAGAAGGGGTAATATTGTGTATCATAATTGGGGATGTACATCAGTTTATCGGCCATTGTCCAATCCCTACAGATCCCTAGGATCAAACCCACCTAGTGAAGATTTGTATTTTTGTATAAGTATTTTTGGGGGTCCAATATCCTGAAACCTTTTTTTGGCCATTGACCCATTACTAAACTAGCCACAAAAGTGTGTGCTGATCGGTCCTGCCGTTTATAAGATCTATCGGGGCATACATACATACATACATATATCTTTTGGATCGCAAATAGCTAAATTAAGGACACTATATTAAACATGTAAAAGAGGGGACAGACAATAAGACAAACAGACACGGGTGACTTGTAAAGTAGCTTTGCTACTTCTAATTGTAAATTACGAATTTTCCAGTTTTCTGTATAATGTAATTATCGCATATTATGCTTATAAATGCTTTAATATGAAAATTATTAGGGTTACAACCATAGAGAAAATAATAAAAGAGAGAAATCGAGGTATTTGAAGGACTAAAATAGGCAGTGGGCCTAGAGGCCTATATTGAGCAATTGCCGCGCTGAATTTTTAATGTTATTCCACCACTTTTCAAAATGGAAATATCTTAAAATTAAATATAATTTCAAGACAATTATAGTTGCTGTTTGAAACATAAATCTAAATTTTAAGGGATGATATAGAAATATTTTGAATTATCATCTATTCTGATGAAACCTAATGAAAGAATATAAAATTATCATTATTAATTTTTCATGACTTTGCTACTGACTTTAATCATAACACTCATTATCAGCTTATAAGATTTATATTGCAGTCTATCTAACTTATATTTTTTAATAAATAAACGTTTTTACAAATTTAATATGAACATTTGATTGTAAATTATAATAATCAGTTTTTCAGTGCCATCTAGCTTTGGATATAGAACTAGAATATCAAAGCGTTCATCAATTTTTATTTTGCCTGTATTTTTCTTGTTTTGGATTTTTGTCACTAAAGGGCCAAACCCTGAGGGGTAAATAACATCACTTGAAAATGTTAAAAATATTGTAAAAACGAGTATTGTCTGAGAAAGAACATAGATAGCATTACAGATTATTCACTTATTTAGATTATTCAGTTATGAAATTTTTTATTAATATTTAGCCTTAGTTTTAATGTATGTCTTTGAAGTAGACAACTAGCGAACCTGGTGGCTGAGAGCTAAACTATTAATTTTTTATTAGTAAACATTTAAAAGTTTTATCATGTTAATTAGATTTAAATATTACATTTAGGCTAATTTGAAAAAAAAAAAATTTTTGATCATAAAAGGTGAACCCTCCTATTTTTAAACTAGGCGAAACATACTTTTCTGCTGCACTAAGACCGTCCGCGGCTGTTTGTTTTTTAAGATTCTAAATCAAATTGTATTTTAAATATTTTCTTTAATTTTTTTTAAAACATAATAAATTACAGAAAAATAATAATAATTAATAAGATAAAAAATTTTTTATTTTTTTTTACATATATAGAATAGGTTATGATTAAGATGCAAAAAGCCGCGGACGGTTTAGATAAATAGCAGACAAATTATTTTAGTAGGGGGGAAGTAATATTTTACAATGAAATTGGGGTGAGTATTCATCCTCTTATCCTTTTTCCTTATGGTTACAACTTATAATAAGCGTAGTTATACACTTTAAACAGGTAAAATTACTAAAAGAGAAAAGTATTTTCGAAAACAAAAAGGGAAGAAAGCTTTTTTAACCAGATTCTTGGCCTTCAAGAGTTATTCTTTTCTTGATGCATTTCTTTTGTTTATTATAATTGGGGATGTACATCAATTAATCGTCCATTGTCTTATTCCTTGAGATTTTGGGTTGTCGAAATGTGCGAATTGTACCAGCAAAATTGATATAAGATATGTGGGTATATTGTCAGAGAAAAATTTGTCAGAGGAGGGGAAGAGATTGGGTTAAGACTAAACATCCCAGTAATAATAATCGATTGCCAGCAAGCTTAAAACATTTACATTTACAAAAAGCAAAAGCAAATTAGAATTGGAAAAATTGTATAGTAAATATGTTATTGCATTTAGAATCATGACGATAACGTTGGGAGACGGACGAACTAATAGTATATAATATCAATGCTATATAACCTAATTTTATAAAGGCTTATGAATGGTAGGTAGATAAAGGATAATTACTGCTTATAATTAATGGCATGTGCCTATCATAAAGACCAAAACTATTTAATTAGTCATGTACCAATTAAGGGATCGACAACCGTAATTTGGCAGCTAACCCCTTTTTATGCCACCACAGAGATATAATTTCTTTAAAAGGTTTAACATATACAATCACAACCGCTAGGCTACAAAACGGCTAAAAAACGGCGGCTGTCGAACCCTGATAATTAGATAGATAGATGATTAACTCTTAAACAAGGCTTCGGGGCATACTTACAAGTTACATAGTTGTAGGGAGGGAACAGACAATGGGGATTAAATTGATGCATAAACAACCCCCTTTGCTAATTCATTGCAGGAAGACGTAAAAGTGGGGGAAAATTAATTTATCGGCAATTGTTCTATCCTTGCATAATAGAAAAAATGAGGATATTAAATAGCTATAGTAAATTTAGCTATCCAAATTTTAAAAGTTGTAAAAGGGTGGTTGTCCGTCTGTCTGTGCAAAATGATTGGTAACTTCTGAACCGATACGACTTTTCTTTACACGGAGGCTTTGCCCCAGGAAGCTTTTTATCTGTTTTGGAGAACTACCTCTAGCATCTCAATAGAAATCACCCTTACAAGAAAAATATAGAACGAATTAGTTTTAAGAAAGTGAGAGATAGAGAGAAAATCATAGAAATAGATTGAGATGGACACAAAGATAAAGAGAGGAAAACATTGAGATAGACACAAAGATAAAGAGAGGAAAGCATTGAGATAGACACAAAGATAAAGAGAGGAATACATTGAGATAGACACAAAGATAAAGAGAGGAAAACATTGAGATAGACACAAAGATAAAGAGAGGAAAGCATTGAGATAGACACAAAGATAAAGAGAGGAATACATTGAGATAGACACAAAGATAAAGAGAGGAAAACATTGAGATAGACACAAAGATAAAGAGAGGAATACATTGAGATAGACACAAAGATAAAGAGAGGAAAACATTGAGAAAGTGACAAAGAGAGAGAGAAAGAAAGAGAGAGTAAGAAAGAGACAAAAAAAGAGAGAGAAAGAGAGTAAGAAAGAGACAATAAAGAGAGAGAGAAAAAAAAGCAGAAAGATAAAAAAATAATTAATTTAAAAATAATTACAGGGAGGAAAAATAATTATAGTTTTAATAATATGAAAATAACAGGATAATTATATTTTAATAGCTTTTATGAAAACTCACATTAATAAATAATTTATAACAATTATAAAACTATTACTTTAAAATCAATAAGATTATAAGCAAAATCTAAAAAATATAAAGCTTAACTAAATAGTAAAATAATTTGGTATTTTAGATATCTTTAAGGATATCATTATTTTCCCTCTTCTTTTTAGTAGCGAAGCTACTCTATAATTCACTTTGTCCGTCCGTCCGTCAGTCAGTCAGTCCGTCAGTCAGTCCGTCAGTCCGTAACGCTATGGGGGAAATGTGATTTACTCAGCTCCTATAAAAGATAAAATTCTGAAATTTTTTGACAACATTCCCATCATTAAGGAGCACAATTGACTATAAAACATCATTGGCGGTCGGACCGATTTTTAGCAGGTTTTAGGCTATTTTTATATTTTTCACATTTTTCTCCATATCTTCAGTGTTTATGGTCCGATTTTAAAATTTTTTTTCAGTTACAGACATCAAAATTAAATTTCCCGTCGTTTAAAGGAACAACCATGAAGGCCAGACTGCCATTTAAGCAGGTTTTAGGCTATTTTTATATTTTTCACATTTTCCTCCATATCTTCAGTGTTTATGGTCCGATTTTCAAAATTTTTTCAGTTATAGATATCAAAATTTAATTCCCGTCTTTTAAAGAAAACAACCATGACGACCAGACTGCCTTTTAGCAGGTTTTAGGCTGTTTTTTTTATATTCAACACTTTTCTCCATATCTTCAGTGTTTATAGTCCTATTTTCGATTTTTTTTCAGTTATAGATATCAAAATTAAATTTCCCGTCTATAAAAGAAAATAACCATGATGGCCAGACTGCCTTTTTGGCAGGTTTTAGGCTATTTTTATATATTTAACACTTTTCTCCATATCTTCAGTGTATATGGTCTGATTTTCTAAATTTTTTAAGTCAAGGATTTAAAAATTAACTTTTGGCGTTTTAAGAAAACAACCATGGCGGCCAGACTGCCTTTTATCAGGTTTTTGGCTATTTTATATGTTTTACATATTTCCCCATATCTTTGTTTATTTTGATCCAATTTTCAAACTTTTTTGGGATATCAGTATCAAAATGATTTTTCTCATTGTTATGAACATCTTTAACATAATTTACTTTGACCATCGTCATCATACAAAATAAAACAAGGTTTCATGTTTATTTTATCCAATAAATCTATTCTTGTTTTAGTAAAAACCTTTTAAATCTACTTGTAAGTATTCCCATCTACGATTTTTTGGGCTTCGCTACTTATGGATGTTGTCATCCTTGTTTCTCTCTATCTCTCTCTTTCTTTTAATTTTTCTAAATCTCTTACTTGTTCTCTCTTTATCCTTTTTACTTGTCTCTCTCTCTATTTCTCACTTTTCTTTTTCTCCCTTTTTTCCTTTTTACCTTTTTTCTTTCTCTCTTTCTTTCTCTTTCCGCTTTTATTTCTCTCTTTCCCTTTCTTTGTATGTTCAAAAACATAACCTTTTTTCTTTTTTGTTTCCATCATCTCTCTCTCTTTCTTATGAACTTTTCTTTCTCTCTTTCTTTCTTTCTTTCTATTATCCTCTTTTATTACTCTTTCTTTCTATGTTGTTCATGAACATTCCCTTTTCTCTTTCCTTACATCATTGTCCCTCTCTCTTTCTTCCTCTCTCTATCACTCTCTTTTAAATATTCTTTCAGATTTTTAGATTTATTAGAGAGATTTTAGTAATGACTAATTACCATAGAGAAAAAAATTATTTTACTAGGGAGGAAGTAAAATTTTACAATGAAAAAGGGGTGAGTATTCATCCTCTTATCCTTTTTCCTTATGCTAATTACTTAAGCATATGTTGCTACAATAACAGCATAAATGTTTTGCAAGGTTTCTAACCAAAAATGGTAAGGATGGCAGATGAATTATTTTAATAGTTCGAGCATGAACTAAAATACCATAACTTTGACAAAAATAATTTTTTACCTTCGTTTTCCTTTTAAATAGAATCTTTTCTGTTGTGTATGTGGTGTCTGTCCGTATGTAAGTATAGGATATATTTGTTTATAAATTGACCTTCTCATTTTTGATCATTTAAGGATAATTCATGTAGCATTAAGGTACAATCTTGAATTTATAAACCATGGCTATAAACATTAACAGAAAGCAAAGCATCTTTAAATCAACGTCTTAAAAGTAGGAACTATAGAACTCCATTACACAATCACTGCACTTATAACATTATGCAAATTTTAGAAAAGCTTCGCTTTAAAATACAAAAGTATTACAGAGGTCATTTGAAAGGTGCACAATCGTTTCGCATATCGTTTATGTTCGCATTATGACAAAAAAGCATTTTATTTTCAGAAGTTTTGATGCTATGAATGTAGCAAAAAAAGTTGAATTTAGTAGATTGGGATGATCATTTATCGATTACCCATATTTTCTTAGTGTTTGGACCTAATTCGTCATGGAGTAGGTTAAGACACTTTTGTATAGCTACTAGCTCAAGCTTTACGTTCAGGTACAATAAGGCTTTGTGGTGGTGGTGTAGTTGCTGTTCTGGTAATTTAATAATGATGTTAAAATTTTTGCGAAAGACCATTATAGGACACCAGTAAAAAATGAGTTTTTCTAGTTTTAAAGGAAGATTTAAAAGGACATTCTGAGTTTTGGGGTTATTTGAAAAGAAAAGAATAAAACAAGCGTAATATCGAACACAGTAATAGTGTCTGACTGATTATGACGTAACAAAAAAAAAATAGCCAATTAGAGGCCACTATAAATTTTACCATTGGTCAATAACGGCCGGCCTCTCATTGGCTAATTTTTTTTTGTTAAGTCATAATCAGTCATACACTATTACTGTGTTCGTAATATCAGTTTGAATCTTCTCTAAAAAGGGGGAAAATGTATTGCAGCAAATTTGTTTTTTAAACTCTTCTTGGCTAACCTTTGAATTCGTTTTGTATCATTCTAATGGCTATTATGAAATATTTTCTATATACATTTAAGTAGTGTGGTATCCTTTTTAAGGTGGGTGAGGGTTATAGGGGGTTGTAATTGAGATGAAAATATAAAAGTATTAGAAATAGGAGATATAGAAGTTGAAGGTATATAAAAAATCATTTTCTATCTTAAAAATCAGCACTAACAAACTAGAAACAATAAATAATGAAAGAAAGGTTACGCGTTATATTGATTTCAAGCACAATTAAAATTAAAAATCGAGTAGATATTTTATAAACATAACAAATTTTAGGTTCTTTAGAGCAGGGGCGTCCAAGCTTTTTATTTTGGGGGGGGTAAAATTTTTTTAAGGGGGGGGTAATTCGGTTTTGGGGGGGATAAAATGGCGCGCGAAGCGCGCTGCAAATTTTTTTTACCCCCCCCAAAATTTTTACCCCGGGGGTAAAATTTGCTTGGGGGGGGTAATTACCCCCCCTGAAATCTGTTGGCAGGGGTAAAATTTGTTTACCCCCCCCAAAATTTACCCCCGGGGTAAAATTTTTGGGGGAAGGAATTTAAATTTTATAAAAAATTTAGTATTAGAAATGCGCGCGAAGCTCGCAAAAATTTTTTTTGTTAGAGATTTTCTATTTTGGGGGGATATTTACCCCCCATAAATTGTTTGGGGGGGGGAATACCCCCTCCTAAATGGTTGGGGGCACCCCCAGGGTAGGGGTAAATTTTAAATGGGGGGGGTAAAAAAAAAAAAATTTTGGGGTGCCTACGGCACTCCCAAATTCGTTTGGGGGGGGGGGGTAATCGCCCCATTACCCCCCCCCCTTGGACGCCTATGCTTTAGAGGTAAAGATTTATTTCCAATGTTAGGTTAAAAATTGGACTTTTAAGTAAAATTAAACGTTTATTCAATATTCATTCCCATATAATTTTTTTTTCGTGAATAAATGATGACCTATCGGTCCATCATTTATTCCCTCGGGTAAAAAATATTCATTCCTAAACAAAAAACTGGACAGGAATACCCCATTGACAAATGGAATCTTAATTAAAACCATTACTTTCTAGTACATACTATTTTTCCCTTGAGGTTTAAAAAAACATATTTTTAAACGAACTATCCCTCTATATATAATAAGTCTATTGTTAGGAATGACAATAGAAATGTAGAGGATGGAGACATTTAAGAAAAATTACTAAATTCATTAAAAAAGAGAAAAAGAGAGAGCTTTGAAAAAAAAATGGAGGATTAAAGTGATTTTTTCATTCGTTTGTGGATGCGTAGAATTTCTATAGTTACACTTTTTCGAAAGTGTACAACTTTCCACGAATATTGAAAAAAAAATTTTAAAGTTTAAACCTGATTTGTCGACCCAGCTAACAAATCTGGTTTTAATTTTATGATTTTTATTTAAATATTTGTGAGATAATGTCTGTAATAAGATGCTATATCTATATACTGGAAGTGTTTTTCCATTGCCCCCCAAAAAATGCATATCTTATTATAAATATGTCCTTGTTAATTCTTCTTTTTTGGGGCTTTAGGTTGAATTATTTTGAGTGGATAATGAAAATTAATGATACAATGTCGTGTTATATTAGCTGGGATCAAAATTAACATTTTTCTACGAAAAATAAAGTTTTGACTAAGCCAAAACTGAAGACATTAGAAAAACTGCTTTTATGTAAGACGCTTAAATTTAATATTCTAAATATTAAATGCGTTAATTCACGAACAATTGCAACTAATTATTATGAAATAAAGTTAGAACTTCCAAACAAACATCTTGCAATTAAAAGGTTCTGTTTCTAGATCTACTTTACTTCAATATTTAAATCATATTGAAAAAATGTTAGTAATACCAAGTTTTACACAAATTTCCAAAATGTTTATCAATTTAATACTTGCGGGATTTTTATTTAAACATTTAAAGATTTCTGGACAGGCTATTCCAAATAGTTTAAGCTTTGCCAGAAAAGTGCCTTAAAAATAGGAATCATTCAACCTATGATTCAATTAGGGAAACTAGAGGCGTACAGAAGGGTGTCCACAACCGCCCCTTTAACCAAACTTGACAATGGTCTTCTACACCCCTCAAAAACCCCATAAAACAGGCTAGGTTGTTGTCAAGGTAAAAAAATCACATATCTTTAAAATTCACCAGCCAAAAGACACTTTTGGAACTTTTCAAAATCAAAGTTTTTTTTGTAATTAGGGTCACGAAAGATCTTTTAAACAGCTGGAGTATGGACTGATCATTCCACAATTTGGAGGGAGTTGTAACGCAAACTCCCTCACCCCTACATGATATAGTCTAGAAACCAACAATCCCCCATGTAAAACAACATACTTATCCAACCCCTAATCCAACCTATTTATGTCAAAAATCTTTGATGCTAGGGTTGAGGCCACTTGTACAGGAAATAATAAGGGTTATTAGAAATTTTAGGAAACGCTAAAATTTTTAGCGTCTTTATGAGACTGCTGAATTTTCTAGTAAAGATTTCTCATTTTATTTATTATTCAGTTAGTCTGTTTGAAAATTGTAGTATTATATCATTAATTAGGAGCATCGCTACTTCATAGAAAATCTTTTATTTTAGAATTTTTTAGTTAAACGAAGCAAAGGACAGTTTATTCTGATGCTTCACTTCAATCATAAATATAGAAGCTTCGCTACAAAAAAATAAAATCTACAGAAATTTCTATAAATAAATTGCAATGCTAATTTTAAGCATATTGGAGGAAATTAAATTTATTCCTAGGACAAGGAATAAAATTCTGAAAAATCTGGTAGAACATAATCCATATGTAAAAGTAAGAGGATCTCTGTATGTGTG